>NC_142012.1:42557170-42817953 GCF_049901735.1 Notechis scutatus | reverse complement strand
GTTTCAGTAACAAGAAATCCCAGTAGTACAACAGTTATGCATGTTTTATTTCCTCTGGAAGAAGGTCAGTGTTGACTTATGTCATATTGTAATATTTATGTTTGTTTATAAATATACAGATTAAACATTGATAGGTACCACCAAAACTGCTGCTTACCTCAACAGAGCTTTCACTCTCCAAAAGTTGTTAGTATATAAAACACAAAGTTATTTTCTCTAGAAGAAAAAAGACATAGTGAAAAGCTACAATTTAATTAACTATAGTTTGTTTAACAAACCTCAGTTGTCTAGATTTCCATACCATGGTAAGCCATAAACCACAGTTTAGAAGAAAAAATGTTGGAGTTCATAAAATGAGTTAAATCAAACCAAATATATCACATTTTGATTTATATCATTGTGTAAAGCCAAAATAATGTAATCGATATGTTTCCAGATCTACTTGAAACATGTTTTTGGTCATCTAGACTGAATTATCCTTTTTAGGGATTTGCAGAAAGTGTAAGAAAAACTGCATATCACAAAAGTAGGTTAGCATCTCCCAGCCACTCCCTGAAATCATGCTGCTGAAATTTGGCAGAAAAAAAATTACATTGTCAAGGTTTCAGATAATTTGAAAATGGGTGGATTAAGAATTGGTCTGGCCTAAGGTTGTCTTTGGGGAACCCCTCACTTGTAATCTCCTGCCCCACACAAAAAATGATCTAAACAATTTTTCAAGGGGTTGGAAAGAAATGAAGGCTTCTTTTAAACTTCAACAATAACTTCTGGTTGAAATAATTTGTCATTCCCCTCACAAAAGTACTTAGTTGCTTAGTTTCTTCTGAACAAATATGACCAATCCTGGAAATAAGCCCTAGCTTGATTTTTACATGTGTGCCCAATATAAGCCCTACCCCCAAAATAAGTTCCAGTTAAGACCCCGCCCACTCCATTGCACCTGGTTGTACAGGGTAAGGGTAAAAATCAAACAAGGGTGGGGATGTATGTGGAGCTGTTTACCTTCAGACACCTGCCTCGCCTTGTCAGACCATTTTTTATTTTTATTTTTATTTATTTATTTTGATTTGTCAATCGCTTAGGTATAAGTATATACATAGTTATGAATACATGAAATGGGTATATATAAGAAAAATAAAAGAAACAATAGGACAGGGATGGTAGGCACATTGGTGTGCTTATGTATGCCCCCTACAGACCTCTTAGGAAAGGGGTGAGGTCAATAGTAGACAGTCTAAGGTTAAAGTTTTTGGGGCTTGGGGAAAAAACCACAGAGTCAGGTAGAGTATTCCAGACATTGACCACTCTGTTGCTGAAGTCGTATTTCCTGCAGTCAAGTTTGTCGTGATTAACCTTGAGTTTGTATCTATTGTTTGCTCTTGTGTTGTTATGGTTGAAGCTGAAGTATTCATTGACAGGTAAGTCATTGCAATGTATAATTTTATATACCATACTTAGATCGGACCAAAGACAGCGTAATTCAAGGTTTTCTAGGTCTAGAATTTCAAGTCTGGTGGCATAATGTATTCTTCAACAAGTAGAGGAGTGGAGAACTATTCTTGTGAAATATTTCTGGACTTTCTCAACTGTGTTAATATCAAATATGTAATGCAGGTTGCAGACTGATGAGCTGTATTCAAGTATTGGTCTAGCAAATGTTTTGTATGCTCTAGTTAGTAGTGTGATATTACCAGAGAAAAAGCTATGTAGGATTAGGTTAACAACTCTTAATGCCTTTTTGGCTATGTAGTTACAGTGGGCTCTAGCACTTAAATCATTAGAGATGAGTGTTCCAAGGTCCTTTACAGAGCTTGGATCATCAAGAAGGTCTTGACTATTCAGCTTGTATTTTATTTTCTGTTTTTTTTTGCCAATATGTAAGACAGAACATTTATTTGTTGAGATTTGAAGTTGCCATTTGTTTGACCATTCTGATACATAGTCAAGATCTTTTTGAAGGGTAGCAGTATTGGCTGTGGTATTGAACAGCTTTACATCATCAGCGAAGAGAATGCAGTTGCTCTTGATATGATCACAGAGGTCATTTATGTAGAGTATGAAGAGGGTTGGCCCTAGAACACTGCCTTGGAGGACACCACTATTGACAGGTACAGAATTTGATAGGACACTCCCAATTTTGACCATTGGTTGTCTGTTTTACAGGAATGCTTCTATCCAGTTATGCAGTTGAGGTTGCTTGCTGCTGCTTGCATGCATCATCCAGGCCTCTGTTTTGCTGTCAGAGGCCTTCAGGAAAGGCCTCTGCAGCTGATAAAAAAGCTTTGGATTGATGTGTGTATCGATCTGTAGCCTGTTTCTTGGCTGCAGAGGCCTTTCCTGAAGGACTTTGATGGCAAAATGAGGCTGGGAGTAATGTGTGCGAGCGGCGGCAAGTGGCTGCAGAAGAAGTGGGCCGGCAGTGGCCACACAGGCTCCTGCTGGGCGGGGCTGTCAGTGCCACCACCGTGAGATAAGTCAGTGGAAAACATCCCCTGAAAAGGCAGGGCCAGTTCTGAAATACTCCCTACATTTTCTTCTGTGGACTGAAATATGACAGTTTAACATGACAGTTATCCAGTTTGTGGCCCTTTTTCCTGTTTCCCAAGGTCATTTCCAAATACTATTGTATTAAATTAGAGAGCTAACAAAGAAATCTTAGTGTTTTTTTTTTTTTTTTTACAAATTTAGTCTCCACGAAAAAAAATGCACCTCTACCTCCTCCTCCTCCTCCTAATCCTCTTCCTGATTTGGAAGCCCTTCCATCTACTACTTAGCTATCTATTGCTATGAGAAAAGACCATTAAGACTAGGTAGGCCCAATACAGCAAGGTATGTTTATGTTTTTCCTTAATAGGCATGCATAACTATGTGAGTCAGTGATATGGGAAAAGAAATTAGGAATATAAATCAAAGAAACTTACTATCAATGCACAGGCTGATTGTATGAGCGCATGAACAATATCAGGGCAAGTGGGGCTATAGGTTCCACCTAGAATCAGATTCTCTCTCTCTCTCTCTCTTTCTCATATTTATAGACAGCTAATGTTAGTCACAGAGTGACTTAGATACAAAGCTAGTCATTTTCATTGTGGTTATATTTTTAATTTTAACTTCCCCTGCAAATGAGTATTGAAATTGTGATGGCAAAGACAGTGTTAACCATCCTTTCCTGCATTATATTTGAGGAAAAAATGTCTCTGTGAAAGCTTCAGATAATAATTTGTTCTTCAAGAAACCCATTAAGTTCAATGAGATTTTATAATTTGTTTCACAAATTAAAAATGTGTAATCTGTCCTTGTTAATTGCCTCAAGTTGAATCAAAAGTAACAGGGATATCTATTCATATAATGTGGGATTTCAGAAGATTATCAAATTACAGAAAAGGAGCATGATAGATAATTTGCACTCTCAACCTATACCTTAGTGGTACGAGGCAGAAAAATCCAAATCTTGTGATCATCTGAACAATTATTTTAGATGACTTATCTGGGAGGGCATGTTGCCCATATATTTGCATCACTATTGTTTCAATGTAATTGCCTTCCATTAAAAAGCTGGATCCTATTCCTATACTTGTAAAATAACTTGGTTTGCAGATGTAAGCATATCATTACATAATGGTAATAATTTACAACCAGCTTTTAAGATGCATTCCCTATATGGTTTATAATTCATAATTGTAAGTACAGTAACACATCTTTTTTAAAAATCAGAATGAATTTTGAATGAGGAAAAAAATAGATGAAAAACACTTGGATTCAAAATTTTAAAGGGCAAAGAAAAAGTCTCCCAAAGATAAAGCAATATAAATTAAAACACTGGAAATAAAAAAAATCTGCCTGGCATTACAATTATATCAACTTAGGTTTTGTTATACAGAAGGTTCTTTTTTCATTATAATGAATAAATAAATATTGAAATGAGAAAATAACGTTAGGGGGAAACATTATCTCAACTCAGGATTCACCCACTTAAAATTTACTTTTTCACAGCCCGGTATTAGTATACAATATTAATTCTGTATGTCATAGCATCCTGTATAACATTGCTGATTGAATTCAATTTCTCCCTTCTTTACAATACATGGTTTCTTATCCTTGGCCCTCTAATGTATAATATCAAAAGTGTCAGAGAACTCAGAAATCAACACTGTTCCAAACCCACAAATACATGAACATTATTCCTCCAGTTACTATATCTGGAACAGAAAAAAATAGAATTAATTATTTTCCAAGACAATGTGACTTCATGCAGTGAAAAAAAATCCATGTTAAGGCAATGCTTTTAAAAAGTCCACCTAAGATTTTGAGATGTTCAGATTTCTTCACCAGGTCACATGTTAGAAATATGAAGATTTCAAAAGCTTACACATATTTGGTGTCTCTTGAGATGACTCAACAAAGCTACGGGGTTGGGATTTGTATGGGCATGTGGATATGTTAACCCTTATCCTGTATTTTTATCTTTAAAAATTATTTTATATCCAAATGATGCAAATATTTCTGTATTAAATAACTAGGTTAATTTTTTTTTTAAAAAAACAACTGCTACTTGGACATTCTGATATCTGGAGCCTTGTCTGTGCACTTAGAAACACAGTGATAATATTACATAAATTATACTAAATGTTCAATCTGGTTGCCATTTCTTCTAAACACTTCCTTCTTTGTTTGATGCACGATCTTTGATCTTTGTTAATTACTAAAATATACAGCGATTAACCTGTGAGGCCTGACTTTTGGTACATTTTATATTTCTATTGGCTGCAATATGGCTGCCAATAGAGAGTAAATCTGTAAATCTGTCATAGGGTATCTTCACCTGAAGGATTTGTGCCTTTTTACTCTTTATGTTCCAACAATATCAGAGCTGCAACAAAATGAATTAACCACTGATCAACTCTGATGCAGAAAAATATGTTATGAAGATATTAACAAGTTGGTTTCATCTAGCTCTCTGATTTCATCCTTGTTCCTCTTAAAGTCAAAATGCGATGGTATCATGCAACCATTTCTTCATATTTTTTTCATACTCACTGTCAAGACAAACCAATGGAACAATGATAAGGACAGGGTCTAGCTGAAAGTAGAATTTTTCAGTTTTTAGAAATAGCTGATCAGTATATGAGGAGTACAGAATGTTGCAAGAAAGGAGATGGTAAGGCCACCTATGATTTAATTTGAAATCTGTGGCTGTGTGGAACTTCCCATGCCCTTTGTTGCAATTCATCCTGACTTTCTTCCATGTTTGGTATTGGAACTACTTGTTGATATGAAATTTGATGTGCCACTCACATCAAATTTATAATCACTATCTAGAGAAAACCCTATAGTTACATAAGGAACTGATTTATATTTTTAAGTTCACCAAGAAAGATTTCCCAGAAGAGATATGATCACGGTACAAATACAGTATCAGTCTGGTGGTTTTTTTCCATAATAGAATCTGTAAAGAAAAATAATCTGGTACTTCAAATGGGACAATGCCTTATAAATCCAGATAAAGTTCTCTTAGATGTTTAAATGACTTAGATGAAGGAATAAAAGGAAAACTTTCAAAATTTTCAGATAATACTAAGCTGGCAGGAATAGCTAATTCCCTAGATCAGGGCTGTCAAACTCCAGGCCCATAGGCTGGATGCATCACGCACTGGCCACACCCACATCTGATTTAGCAATATGATATGTCACGTGGCGCTGCTGTGCCATTGCCATGCCTCTGTGCATTTGACACCCTGCCCTAGATGATAGGCTCAAGATCCAGTTGAATCTTGACAGACTAGAACACTGGGGCCTATCTAACAAAAATTCAATGTAGAGAAAAGTAAAGTCTTACACTTAGGCAAGAAAAACCAAAATACATATATAGACTGGGTGAAACCAGGCTTAATAGCAGTGAGAGGGATCTTGGAGTCTTAGTGGACAACCAATTAAATATGAGTGAACAGTATTCTGCGGCAGCCAATAAAGCTAATGCAATCCTAAATTGCATTAACCCAAGGGTAACAGTCAAGATCAAGAAAGGTACTAATACCACTCTATAAATTCTTAGTAAGACCATACCAAGAATACTAATTGAGTTTTGGTCACCTCACTAAAGAAATGATGTCGAGACATGATAGCAGTATGCTCTATGACCCCATAGAGAGGAGTGGGGTCAACCTATTTTCCAAAGTACCTAAAGGCCAGAAAGGAATAAGGTGAGATTCAACCTGGACCTAAGGAGAAATTTTCCGATGGTGAGAGCAATCACCAATGGAACAGCTTACCTTTAGGAATTGTGGGAGCTTTATCACTAAAAGCTTTTAAGAAGAGACTGGACTCGCATCTGTCAGAAATGGTGTAGGGTCTCCTGCTTGGGTGGTGGGTTGGACTAGATTACTTACAAGGTCCTTTCCAACTCTGTTAATCTGTTTGAAATTGTAATTGAGCAAACAAATAAATTGTACATAGAAGTAAAATAATCAGTGTCCTTATTTTATATCTTGATGTTTGCATGTCAAAGTTCTCTGCTAGTCCCAGGGTTTTCTCCTAGTGGTACTCCTAGTACCATTCATGGAGCAAATCTGCAATTTTGGAGTTAATCTGGACTTATGGTTCCTATCAAAGCAGCAAATTGAGGCCGAGGTGAGAATAGAATGTAAATTAAAGCCCGACTTGGAGCAGAGTTACAATAACACATGTGTCAACCCTGACGCTGGCCTGACCAAAGCTGGATTTATTACTTGGATTCCTGACAACATGTGGTTATCACTTCATTTCTGGATTTCAGTAATACAGTATGTTGTCCACAGGATTACCTTTTAAAGAAAGCCAGAAACTGCATTTGGTTCAGAAGTCAGTGGCCCATGTTCCAATTAGTTGGCCCACCAATAGAACATTACAAGTATGTCACAGGTCCTGCATGGGCTTCCAAAAGTTCCCTGGTATAATTGTGTTGACCTATAAAGCCAAGCTTGGCTCAGAACCAAGTTAGAAATGTCTTGGATGACTTTTCATAAGAAAATCAACAGATTTCTGTGTTGATGAAATAAGGCAGCTGCCCAAAGTAATGACCCCCTCGTTGATATGATTCACAAAAATGCTTAAAACCAAGCTCTTTCGAAGACTATTTAATAGACTGAGATAAGGTGATCCGGGCTGAAAGTAGTGATCAGGTTGACATATGACAACCTGGTCATACATTTGGAGTTGATTATGTATCATCTGTTAACTATTATTAATCTTGCAATATAAGCTTTTTTGTCATACATATCATGTATATTTAAATGTTTTAATATTAGCATAAACTACTAGGAATCTTTAATGAATTATAATGGTATAGATATAGAAAAAATAAATTCCAGTTGTTCTCCTATGAAATTATTATGCTTCCTAGGGCTTTTTAAATGGTGCTATAATCAACATGGGAGATATAGTCCAGTATTTCAGAGCAATAAGAACAATAAAATGTTAATAGGCTTGCAATATTTATATTACCTCAAATGCGAATTTATTTAAAGATGCATTTTATAGGTATGTTGTGAAGATTATGAAATGCTTATAGAGATTAATCAGCACTAAATGTCACATATTATTCATAGTCTTTTAAGGTTTTATTCCTATTAAAAAAGACTTGGCAATTATTATATCCAATTAATAGCCTTTGCTTTCTTTGGAATCTTCTTCTCCTTTAGCTCCTGTGGTAATGACTTTTTCTTTGTACATTCCATGATCTCATTGTCTTTTACTCTATAGTACTGAGCAGCCTTCTCATTTATATATGCCTCCAGTGAGCAAAATTCTTTAGATAAGCATGTGAGACAAATCACCTCTACTGTCTTGAAAGAGCTGCAATTCATTTTCCAGTTTTCCATGGCATGTTGGTAGTTTCTTTAGTTCTCAGCTAGAAGAGTTCCTAAAATTCTATATAGAATAAGGAAGATGAATAGAAAAAGAGAAAGAAAAAGGATAGAAAAAGAAAGATGGAAAAAAGAAGATAACCTTTGAAGAAAGAAGATTTGTTTCAATATTATGTAATGTGCCTTCTTAGTAGGAGCACACCTACTACTAACACAATTGTAGTTGGACAGCTAATAAATTCAATCAAATACATGATTTCTTTTTTAAAAAACCTCATTTTTTAAATGAGAAATTGAGTTGAACTGAAGAGGATGTGCAAATCCTCTCATGGGTAAAAAATCTACAACTCTTGTTCTTAAAAGATAATTAATTTTATTAGTGGATTATGAGTTTTAGCTGATAATTTTCAATAGACATTTATTTTTAATAAATCATATTATTATAATTTGAAGTTCCACATTCAGTTTTCTTTGTTAGGGAAAGTAATTTGAAATAATGATATTAACTGTTCTGAAGATCAGACAATCTAGATAAATGCCTTGTTAAAAATCATCACATTAACTAGGCTATCTTAGTCAGCTGGTATTTCAATTTTTCTCTAATAGTAAGTTTTTAACGGTATAGTTACCATAGCATTTATTCAGGTGGCCAGTTTGTGGCATGAGAGAATAAAATTAGCCTAAAATTAGTAATTATGTACAATTATGGATCTATTTGAATGGTGAGAACAAGATTCACACTATCTTTAATGAGATTAATATCTGAATATTGGCTTCTTTTATTGTCCAATTCTTGTTCTGTTATACTTTAAAATATTTCTGGGGACTGTGATAATATAATCTTTGTGATCTTGCCCAACCTTTAATTTTCATATGTACATGCCTTTACTGGCACGTCTTTTCTAAAATATGTCTCATCTGGAAAGAATGTGTCTGTAACATTGCATTCTTTCCTGTAGCTCCCTTCTAATACAGAGCACCCGAAATAACAATTGTCCCACCTCCACCTTTTTAATTGAATTCATTAATTTGTTTTCTTTCCATTTTCTTGTTTTCTGTGTTGTGCAGATTGACATAGATGAATACACCCGAAAGAGTGATGTTCAAAGAGCCTTTGGAATGCCAGATGTGTAATTCTGCTGTTAGCTATATGGATAGAGAAAGGAACAGTGGTATTATGCTCATTTTTTTTTCTCAACGGCTCTTCATTTACCTAGCCTGATAGGAATGTAAAAGAAAAACATGTTTAATAATTCACATTTTTTCATCTTTCTGACAAGCTGTCTTCATCGAAAGGGATCAGTCACCCAGTTGGATGTTCTTATTGACCAAGATTCGGTCTGTGTACAAATGTTAACTTAAACAATAGCTACAAAAAATGATTCCATCCTACTTCATTTTCAGTGACCATTTTTCTATCTATTATAAAATAAGCAAGAAAAGATTTTAAAATTTGGAACATGAACATCAGTTTTCTCTCTTGCTAACATTTTAACTCTTCATGGAAGCACAAAAAATGACCATCTTTTAAAATAATGGCATTTTGCACATATTTTAAACCTATTATTCACTTTGAATCTGTGCAATTTACTTGGAAGATATTAAATTATTTTCCTTCTCCTACCTATGTTAAGATGAAATACAAATCTTGAAAGAGTAATTCACCCTGAAGCATGAATATGCCAAATCAAGTCTAACTACAAGTGACTTATTCAGGAATCAGAAATAGCTTGGCTTGTGGGTTATTACATACAAATGCAACATAAAATCAACTTGATTTAAATTATACACAAAGCTACAAAAACAGAGCCCTCCCTGAAATTACATTATATGTGAAATATGCTCCCTACACTCTCTGCTAACCATCTATAACCAAGCTTGTCAAAAACCCCATTTTAATAAGAAAATATATATCAGGAAATTTGTACAGTTCTACTTAAAATATAATTTTTGAAAAATGCCTGCCTCATCTCTGCTTCTAAATTTTTTATATATGTATTGCTGAGATTGCAGAATGCTTACGGATTCCAAGGAATAGATTTTATTTTTTCATAGTTCTGCTTAATAATAGTAGAAGGCAAGCTTAAAACTAAAAATTTGAAAAGACTACAGGCTACAGAAAAGCCATTTTTAAGAATATCAAAAACATCACTCATTTTTGGATAGTTCGCACTCTGCGCTGTTGCCTAATATAACTATTATTTATACCAGAATAGCCAATTCCTGCTTTTCAAGTAGAATTGCAATATCATAGAAAGTCTGTTATGTTTATATATTCCAGGTGGGTATAAATACATGTTAAAGATGTTTGTGAGCAGGGGTGGGCTTCAAAATTTTTAGCAATGAGTTCTCTGCCCAGTTGCTGGGTGGGCGTGGCCTAGTCGGCCTCCTGCACCACAATGGGGGGAGGCAGTTTTGCACTCCCTGGGTTCCGGAGGCTTTCCTCAAGCCTCCAGGAGGGTGAAAATGGCCTCCCCAGAGGCTCCCTGGAAACTGGAAACGGGCCCATTTCTGGCCTTCCCAAATTTCCGGGTGCTGTTTTTTCCCCTCTCCAGCCTCCAGGCATGCCCTGCACTTACTTGCATCCAAAATGGGCTGTCTGGGGACTCCTGGGAGGGGAAGGGAGGGATGGGCAGGGTAAGCCAGGAGTGGGATTTGGGAGTTCTCCAAACTGTGCAGAATCTCAGCTAGAGGATCTCCCGAATCCCCACAAACCCCCAGCAGCCCATCCCTGTTTGTGAGTTAATTTAAGCACCCTTTTGTTTGGTCACTTTTTCACCCATTTACCATACTCAGTCTAAGAAGGAAGAATAAAAGAACTAGCTTTATTATTCTTTTCTGCAATTCGGGAAAGAGTTTCCTTATCTAGTTAATATGCTTCCCATCTCACTGTTACAGCAACTCTGGTGGGCTATTATACTACTATACACATACGTATATTACATACCATTATATACTATATATGTTATAAAATTGTGACCTTCCAGTTAGAAAATAAATGTTTATAAAATACAAATAAAAATACAAACACTTCCTGAGTTTTACTCCATTTATTGGCAATTATATGTGCTGTGCAAAGTTGGGGTTAATGCACTGGGAAACCAATTCAGACAATGATCAAAAGTTTTGCTTTCTTCTGGAGAATGCATCATTTAAAATAGAAATATATAGTATGTTTCTAGCAGAGTTAGTGTTACTAGCTGTCAGTTTCTGTTTTATTTTATATGCTGTTGCAAGAAATGGAAGAGGTATTGCTGAGTTGTAATTAATGGGCATAGATTTGGTCACAACAGCTTAGTCTGTTTATGAATAATGTGTGAACAGGAGCACTCCAAATGTCTCTGTAATAAATACATTTTCAATCATTTCTATTAGGCCATCAACACAAGGACACAAATGGTACACTCAAGAAATCTTACATCTTTTTCTAGCACAGCTGAAGAAGGGGCACAACTAGTGTGATATCAGGTTAAAAGGGCAGGGTTAGGTTCAGGGAGATGCAAGTTCAAGTCTATGGGGTCCTTGGGGCTCTTTAAGCTTGGTTGTGTTCTTGTGTTCTTTAAATTTGGTTGTGTTCATTATCTAACTAGGTAACATCACCAGATGATGTTATCTAGTTGGGTCTGCAAGAAAACAATCAAGCTCAGAAGTACTGACAATTTCACAGTTCAATCCTGAGCTACAGACATTCTCTTCTGTAAATTGAAGACTGTTCTTCATCATGCATGCTTATTGAGTGACTTTGGGTCAAATATTCTGTCTTAGCCCATACCTCCCTTTGTTCTAGAAACACAATCAGGTAAAATTATGCTGTGTATGAGCATTCTGAACTACTGAATGGCAAGATATAACAACCCCTAACAAAATAAATGATCCAACAACCAGTATTTTTATGAAATTTGTCTGAAATTACAATTATGGTGGTTGTTGTCTGCTAAATCACTAAGGAATCTTGGAATCTCAATAGATTGAAAACTATTGAGCTGTTGGTGTGGACAAACTCTATATCCAATAATTTCTTTTTTACTGGAATAATTTCTATAATCCCAGAGTCCAAATGATTCAATAATTCCATGTTTTAGGGAAACAGCAACATTTAGCTTGCACAGATTGTTTTGCAAAGCAGTGCCATTGTATGGATAATGCATTGCATTTTCCTATGCTAGAAGTGCAACACTGTTAAAACATCTAAGAATGAAATAACAGAAATGGATCACAGCAATTCTCAAACCATTTACTTTTTAAGGAACACTTTATCACAACTTAAACCCAATGTCTGCTTACAATTCATTATAAAACAGTCATTACACTTTTAGATTCTATGTTGCTGTATGTGTGAAAAGAGCAGGTTGTGGGTTGATGAAATGTTTTCTTGCCTGAACTATGTCTCTTCCACAGCCAATAGTACTTTATTTTATTTTATTTATTTATTTATTTATTTGATTTGATTTGCCAATTGTTTACAAGATAATAAGTATAAGTGTATACATAGTTGTGAATACATGAAATGGGTACATATAAGAAAAATAAAAGAATAAGAGAAACAATAGGACAGGGACGGTAGGCACGTTGGTGCGCTTATGCACGCCCCCTACAGACCTCTTAGGAAAGGGGTGAGGTCAATAGTAGACAGTCTAAGGTTAAAGTTTTTGGGGTTTGGGGAAGAGACTACAGAGTCGGGTAGAGTATTCCAGACGTTGACCACTCTGTTGCTGAAGTCGTATTTCTTGCAATCAAGTTTGGTGCAGTTTATCTTTAGTTTGTATCTATTTTGTGCTCTTGTGTTGTTTTGGTTGAAGCTGAAGTATTCATTGACAGGTAGGACATTGCAATATATAATTTTATGTACTACACTTAGATCGAGCCGAAGGCGGCGTAGTTCTAGGTTGTCTATATCTAAAATTTCAAGTCTGGTGGCATAAGATATTCTGCTACGAGTAGAGGAGTGAAGGACTCTTCTTGTAAAATATTTCTGGACTTTCTCAATTGTACTAATATCAGATATGTAATGCAGGTTCCAGACTGATGAGCTGTATTCAAGTATTGGTCTAGCAAATGTTTTATATGCTTTAGTTAGTAGAGTGATATTACCGGAGAAAAAGCTATGCAGGATTAGGTTAACAACTCTTAATGCCTTTTTGGCTATGTAGTTACAGTGGGCTCTAGCACTTAGATCATTTGAGATGAGTACGCCAAGATTCTTGACAGAGTTTGGATCATCAACAAGGTCATGACTATTCAGCTTGTATTTTATTTTCTGATTTTTTTTTGCCAATATGTAAGATAGAGCATTTATTTGTTGAGATTTGAAGTTGCCATTTGTTTGACCATTCTGACACATAGACGAGGCCTTTTTGAAAGGTAGCAGCATTGTCAGTGGTGTTGAATAGCTTTACATCGTCAGCGAAAAGAACACAGTTGCTCTTAATATAATCACAGAGGTCATTAATGTAGAGTATGAAGATAGTTGGTTCTAGAACACTGCCTTGGGGGACACCACTATTGACAGGTACAGGATTTGATAGGACGCTCCCAATTTTGACCATTTGTTGCCTGTTTGACAAGAATGCTTCTATCCAGTTATGAAGGTATCCAGAGATACCATAAGACCTAAAACCATCCCGAAGAGACGGTGAATGTAAAGAGTGCATCCTGTCGATCCCAGGGATACCACAAAGTCCCTGGTAGATCCAGGAGAAGCTCTTTTTGCCAGAGGCAAAGACGCAGCCATTAAAGCTGCTGAAGTTGGGACAGCTCCGATATGGAAGAGAATAGAAAGAGAAAGTGTGCTGGTTTGGTGAGAATTTTTTCTTTACTTTAAGATTTAAAAGGACACCCTAAGGAAAAGAAAGAATCTGTAAAATCTCAGACAGAAGTGATTAAGCGATGATTTTAAATGGGAAGTCAAATTAATTTTTTCTTTTTCTTTTTGCTGGACTCTTCATATATGATTTTTTACTTTGAACTGGACTGGGTTTTTTTTTTCTACCTTATTTTTTTCTCTTTTGTCTCTTCTCCTTTTTGTCTTTATAATATTGTAGGCTAGAGATTCCCTTTTAGCTTTTTTTTTCTAAACCCTTTTTCCTTTTTAATTAATTTTTATAATAATTTATTTGGAAAAGGAGGGGGAAAGTGAAAACAGAGGAAACTTTGTAACACTGCCAACTAGAGGCTTAGAAATATTGTTTCTCTTTTTTTCTCTCTCAACCAGACAAAGCTGAGAAAGAATTCAGACTTCTTTTCAAGGACTTTGAGCCTGTCTGATAAGATAGAGGGAAGAGCATGGGAGAGTATTATTGCAGGTGCTCTTCTGGGTTTCTATCAGTAGCTGGAGTCTGATGTTGAAGTATACAGAAAAAAGACGATAAGACTCTAGAGAAGAGAGCTATAAAACTTAACAAAAGCCTTGGATAACTAATTAGGTGCAGTGTGTTCTTTTTCTCTTTTTTAAGCTGGGCTATTCCTCACCCCCACTCCTTATCATCTTATTATTTGTAGTAGTCATTTGGATCTTTGGCCTTTTGGAACCTGCTTTTGTCTTTCTTTTTGCTTTTGGAGCCTAATTTTTACTTTTGCATTTTATTTTAAAGGAAAAGTCTTAGTATTAATGTTTTCCTTCTTTTTCTTTTTAAGGGAGTAGTCTTTTTTCTTTTTTCTCTCTCCCTCTCCTGCATTTTTTATTTACTTTCCATATTGGTTTTTTTTTGTGGCTTCCTTTTTTTTGTATACCTTTTCATACCTGAGACTTTTTAATTGGATTAAGGTGTTGGAGAACCTGAAGAACTTCTCTTTTTCTTGTTCTTTAGTTTTTTACTTTTTATTTTTCTGCCTTCTACAAGATTTAACAATTTTTCCCTTTTTCTGTTTATGGTTTTTTCCTTCCTTTTTTGAGTTTTTACTGCTATTTAACTAATCAATTGGATTAAGGTATACAAGAACCTGAAGAAATCTTTTTTTTTCTATCTTGCTTCTTTTTCCCCACTATTTTTACTTGGAATTACAATTGGTTATTTCATGAGTGGATTAAGGTCTAGAAGAACCTGAAGATTTTGAATTGTCTGAAATGAGCAGGAAACTAACAGCGGCTGGTTCTTCAGTTCCTACTTCTTCCTCTTCACCATCTGGAGGACAACGCTCAATACAGATGATGTTACAACAAGAAAAAGAACAGGAAAAGGTGACATTGCAGATGATAATGCAAGGAATTCAAAGCATACAAGGAAGAACAGAGAATATTAAAAAGAGAATAGAAAAAAAACTGATGAAAAGGTGGAGAATATTCAACAAATGATGATGAAGTATGATGAGAGATTTCAAAAAATGGAAAAAGAAGATAAACAAAGAGATAAGAAAATTGGAGATATTGATGGCAGATTAACAGTGGTCGAACAAGATAAAAGTGGGATGCTGAGATGGGAGATGGATAGATCAGAATTTTATCTCAGATTCCAAAACATAGAGGAAGAAAAGGGACAAAACTTAGCTGAGATAATGATAGAAATCTTGGCTGAAGCTCTGGAAATAACCAAAGAGAGGATGATGGATGGAATAGATGAGGTTTTTCGAGTCTTCACAAGATATGCAATGAGAAATAGCTTACCAAGAGAAGTTCACATCAGATTTACAAAGAAAGCCATTAAAACACAAATATTGCAGGTGGCAAGAGAGAAAACATTAAAATATAAAGATAAGGAGATTGTGGTCCTGAAACAAGTACCCAGAAGAATGAGAGAGATGAGAAGAGAATACCGATTCCTGACTAAAATGCTACTTAAAAAAGAGGTTAATTATAGATGGCTGATTCCAGAAGGTTTAATGTTCACATGGCAAGAACAGAGACACAGAATTGACTCAATTGAGAAAGCTGAATTATTTTATACTGAATACTTTGGAGGAAAAGAGGAGGAGACAGAAAAAGAAATGTCACTAATTGAATTCCAAGAGGACTGCCAAATAGCGACTGAAAAAGAAGAAGGTGCAGTAGGCGGAAAGGTGGAAGTTAAGGAACAATGTGAACCAAGATCTACGAGAGTTGCCAAACCTACCTATAAAGTATAACCATGGAAGAGAAAAAACTGATTACAATTAACATAAATGGACTTAACTCAGCTGTTAAAAGAAGGAAAACTTTCCATAAATTAGAGAAATTAAAACTTGATATAATCTGCCTACAAGAAGTACATATTAAAAAGCAACATGAACAACTGTTGATACAGCCAAAATTAGGGAAAATATTTACTTCTTTGATACAATACAAGAAAAGAGGAGTGGTTTTATACATTAAAGTGGTTTTATTATCCCAGCGAAATTGATCCATACGGATGACGATGGAAGATTATTAATGGTGGAAATAATGGACAATAATATGAAAACACTCCTGATCGCAATCTATGCCCCGAATGACAATCAAGAAGAATTTTATAGAAAATTACATATGAAAATAATTGAACTGGACTATGCTAATATCGTTATGATGGGAGACTTTAATGGAATTGTAGACAATAAATTGGACTATACAACACAGAAACAACAAAGCAAAACAGAAAGACCCTCCCTAAATCCTTTTTTTAAAATGACAGATGAAATAAATTTAAAAGATACATGGAGAGAAAGAAATGCTAAGACTAAACAATACACCTTCTATTCAAACAGACATTTATCATGGTCCAGAATAGATATGATATGGATGTCAACAGAATTGTTAGCTAATATTCAAGAAATAAATATTGAAACAAGTATTTGGGCAGATCATAATCCAATGACAATTAAATGGAAAGGACAAAGAAGAAGATCTAGATGGACATTAAATAATACTATACTAAAAGAAAAAGACTTCATACAGAGGATGGAGAAAGAACTGGCTTTTTTCTTTAAAGAAAATAAAAAAGAAGACACATCAATGCAGAATGTATGGGATACAGTGAAGGCATATGCCAGAGGCTTGACAATCGACTATACAAGGAAAAGAAATACCACGAAAAGACTATCCTCTAAGACATTAGAGGATGAGTATAAAGGACTTAAAAAAGAGTCACAGAAAATGCCACAGAAAAAGGACATTAAGTTAAAAATTGATATAATTAAACATAAAATGGGATTAATGGAAAAAGAAGAACTAGCACAGAAAATCAGAGGTGCGAAACAGAATTATTCTGAAGATGCAAATAAACCAGGTAGATGGTTAGCATATAAATTGAGAAAGGAGAAAGAATCAAGGAAAATATTGCAATTAATAGATGATCAAGGCCAAGTTTGCTATGGAAGTAAAGAGAAGAAGGAAATTATACGAGACTATTACGGGAAACTATACACACAAGAGAATATTGATGATGAAAGAGTTAAACAGTACTTACAGAATGCTAACCTACTCCAGATACCTAAAGAGATTGAAATAATGTTAGAAAGCAATATAACAATGATGGAGTTAACTGAAGCACTTAAAAAGCAAATCAATGGAAAGGCACCAGGCCCAGGTGGACTTCCGGCAGAATTTTACAAAACACTACAAGAATCGTTGAATCTCCCATTGCTAGAAGTTATGAAGTTATGTTAAAGAAGAAGATACCTAAATCATGGTCAGAAGCTTATATTACACTTGTCCCAAAAGAGGAGGCCGACCCATTACAAATCAAGAACTGTAGACCTATTTCCCTACTAAACGCAGATTATAAAATTTTTGCTTCAATATTGGCAGAAAGACTTAAAAAATACCTAAATAATTTTATTCACCCTGATCAAAATGGATTTCTGCCAAAGAGACAAATTAAACACAATATGAGAGTAATCTTGGACATTTTGGAATATTATGAGGTATACCCTGAAAAACAAATGGCTTTGATATTCTTAGATGCACAGAAGGCATTTGACAATGTGAATTGGCGATTCATGCATGTTATTGCAGCTGGAACAGATGGGCTTTGGTAAAAAAATTCATCCAAGCAATAGAAGCTATATATCATAAGCAAATGGCAAAGGTAATGATAGTGAGAGAATTAACGGACTCTATTGATATAAGAAAAGGAACAAGACAAGGGTGCCCACTGTCACCTTTGTTGTTTGTGTTAACCTTGGAAGTGCTAAACAGAAATATTAGAGAAGAAAAGGACATAAAAGGGATGAAAATTAAAAAGGAAGAATTTAATTTGCAAGCATTCGCGGATGATCTGGTTTTCATCTTAGAAGACCCACTAGAAACAGCATTAAAATTGATAGAAGGATAGAGGTATATGGGAAGGTGGCTGGTTTGAAAATAAATAAAGACAAAACAAAGATTTTGACAAAGAATATGTTATCAAGACAAAAGGAAGAACTGGCGGATGTATTGAAAATCCAGG
Organism: Notechis scutatus; assembly: GCF_049901735.1. NCBI lineage: Eukaryota > Metazoa > Chordata > Lepidosauria > Squamata > Elapidae > Notechis > Notechis scutatus. The sequence continues at coordinate 42,799,778 of NC_142012.1, read as the reverse complement.
TCACAAATAAGATCAAGTACTTGGGGATACATTTGACAACAAGATGTAATACACTAAAAGAGAATAACTATATTAAACTTAAGCAGCAGATAGCGCTAGATTTGGCGAAATGGGAAAATTTACAACTGTCGTTAATAGGGAGAATATCAACAATCAAGATGAATATATTACCCAGAATTTTATATTTGTTCCAAACAATTCCAATTAGGTTTGGAAACGATTATTTTGAAGATTTAAATAAAATTGTGTTGAAATATATACGGCAAGGTAAGAAAGCGAGAATAAAATTAAAACTTTTGCAAGATGCTAGAATAAGAGGAGGATTTGGTTTGCCTAATTGGGAGTTGTACTACCAAGCTACAAATTTGATGTGGGTTAAGGAATGGATAACATTAAGAAATACTAGATTGTTGACATTAGAAGGACATGATCTGTTGTTGGGGTGGCATGCCTTCTTATGGTACAAAGGAACTAAAACACAGGGGTATTTTAGAAGACATTATATACGGGAGTCTCTGTGGTTAAACTGGGAGAAGGTTAAAAGACAATGTTATTTGAAAATTCCAGTCTGGTTATCGACTATTGAAGCATTTTCGTATCCTATAATATACAAAAAGGAACAAACAGTTAGATATGGTGAAATATTGAATGAAAAGGGTAAACTCAAATCTATACAAAAACTAGAGGAACAAGGTATAAAGATGAATTGGTTTTCATATGCACAAATGCATTCAAGGTATGATAAAGATTCTAAAACAGAAGGTTTCAATGATAAATTGACTGATTTAGATAAGATTTTGACAGGTACTGATGAAAAGGTGATTAAAAATTGTATGGATATTTATTAGAAATTAAACTAGAAGAAGAACAAGTTAAAGAAACAATCATTGCTTGGGGGAAGAATTTTGGATATGGGATTGATCTAGAGAAATGGCAAAAATTGTGGTCTCAAAATTATAAAATGACAATGTCAACAGCATATCAAAAAAATTTGTATAAGATGTTTTACAGGTGGCATTTTCTCCCAACAAGAATAGCAAGAATGTTCAAGAACAAATTTGAAAAATGTTGGAAATGTCATCAGGTACCTGGCTCATATTACCGCATGTGGTGGACTTGTGCGGATGTCAAAAAATATTGGACACACATGATTGGAAAAAATGACAAAAAAACATATAGACTTGAAACCAGAGATATTTTTATTGGGAATTTTACCTGAAATATATAGGTAAAGAATTGAAATATTTGATTATAAATGTATTAACAACAGCTAGGATTGTATTTGCCAAAAACTGGAAAAATGAGAAAATACCATCACAGGAGGAAATTATTAAGAAAATATTGGAATGTGCTGAAATGAGTAGATTGACATTTGAAATCAGAGAACAAGAAGATATACAATTTTATAAAATTTGGGATCTATTCTATCAATGGTTAGACAATTAAACGTGGTAATTAAATATGTAGAGTTTTAGAACATAATGAATATATAAAGATGTCTTTTTTTATTATATCTACAAAATGATTATAGGATAGATTTGAGATGATAATATGAACTGTCATAAAACAAATTAAGTAAAATATGGATTATCTTGTAAAACATGAATGAATAATAGTATAGTCAAATGATTGATTAATAATGATATTAATGTATTTAGGAATATTTGATTGACAATATGAGAACATATACAATGTAATTGTAATTGAAGACTATGAAGTGGAAGCACAAAACAATTTGTAAACCAGCCGACACACTGTATGTATATATATATGGAAGATGGCTTGATGTTTTTATGTTGTGTTTGTCTATGTTTGTCTTAAAAAAACAATAAAACTTTTAATTAAAAAACAACAACAAAGACCTTAGTTTTAGGAGTAGTTTGTCATGTACCACTGAATCAAAGGCTTTACAGAAGTCTATGTAAATTGCATCAATTGCTTTGTCCTGATCAAGTTGTGTAGTCCATATGTTTTTACAGTGCAAGAGTTGCAGATTACAGGACAGTTTCCTTTTTTAGCTGTTTCTAATGTTGCACCATTCTGAACAGAGAACAGTTATGTTGTTCCTGGGATGGAACCACTCTCCACGTTTAGGAGTCACATCCCTGAGTATTCAGTTATCCCCCACCCAAGGAGCACTTTGACCTTTACCTTCCACATAATTTGCAGCTGGATAGTGTGGTGGTTAAATCTCTGTTCTTTGATGCTGGGGAAGAGGGTTAAATATCTAGCTGGCATTTATCTTACCAGTAGAGATTATTGAGCACATAACACCCCCCCCCTTTAAATGCTTCACCTGCCTACCTATAAGATATGAGAGTGACATGATAAGATACCTTTTACTGTCATTTTTTTTACTGTGAGCATACTGGTTCATATTAAAAATGAAATTCTGTTGCTTGCTCTTTAAGAGAAAGTATATATCTACACAAACATGTACACATACATAACACACATATACACATGCTATGCACATACATAAATATATACCTGTACCATGTGTGTGTGTGTGTGTGTGTGTGTGTATGTATGTATGTATGTATGTATGTATGTATGTATGTATGTATGTATGCATATTAATTACTGTCCATTTTGAATATATAGCAAAAAAAGAAAATTTGAGGTTTGATTCTATATGGAACAAAACTGTGATTGAATCTAGATGTTCAACTTTGGATACCATGAAGCCTCCTTCCAAAAGGTAACAAGTCAAACAGGTCATGAAGAGGATGTGTAGTTGTCCCAGACAATCCTGCAGACTGTTCTCAAGCATTGCATATATGCTATGTCATGGATAGAAGGAAGTGAACTTCCAATGAACTTCGCTATCCTTACCACTCTGCACCGTCTTCCTGTCTGAAACAATAATGCTTCAAAAGCAGGCAGTAATGAAATATGACAGAATGGTCTTGATTGTCCCTCTATAGAAAGTGGTAAGGACAGGGGAAGGAAGATGTACTCTTCTCATATGAAAGAGAAAATGCAGGTGCTTCTGTACCTGCTTCACCAGTGTCTCACTGTTGAGTGATCAAGCTAGCCTATTCCAGCGGTGGGATTCAATATCTTTTTACTACCGGTTCTGTGGCCGTGGCTTGGTGGGTGTGGCAGGAGAAGGATACTGTAAAATCTCCAGTGGTATTTGCCAGTGCTCCAAACTGCTCAAAATTTCTGCTACCGCTTCTCAAGAACTTGTCAGAACTTGTTGAATACCACCTTTGGCCTACTTGTTAGCTGCACACACAGAAACTTGATGCTGCTAACCACCTCCACAGGTAATAATTAATACATAGAGGTGTGTGGCTGTGCCTGCCTTTTCTGAAATCAACAATGAGCTCTTTAGTTTTTCCTACATTTAAAATGAAGCTGTTTTTGTTACACCAGTTCACTAAACCCTCTCATTGCAGTAAGCATCCATGTTATCATCTTGAATAAAGCCCACCATTGTTGTATTATCCACATACTTCACAATATGGTTGATGATAAACCTTGCAAAACAGTCATGGGTCAACAAGGTAAACAACAGTGGATTTAGGACACAGTGCTGAGGAGAATCTGTACTAAAAAAAATGGTGTTAGGTGCCTACCGTCCCTGTCCTATTGTTTCTCTTATTCTTCTTTTATTTTTCTTATATGTACCCATTTCATGTATTCACAACTATGTATACACTTATACTTATTATCTTGTAAACAATTGGCAAATCAAATAAATAAATAAATAAAATAAATAAATATTAGTCCCAACTCACACATATTGGGGCCTATCAATAAGAAAATGAAGACATGAATGAGAAAGTCACGTTAGCTGGATTAACAAGATCTGCTGTTGGGGAAACTGATAATAAGTGAGGAGGAGACAAGAGAACCTAGAAAAAGTATCTTTCTATCTCTCTGGATTTCTATCTTTCTATTTTTTAAGTTTCCTGTCATTTTGTCTTTCTACCTTTCTATTCGAAGACTCCATCTGGAGGTCTTACATTTTCAAGTTACATTCCATGAAATGTTCAGGTTATATTCATGTTAACAGTAATTATAATTTCACTGTTACATATAATGTTTTAAAGTACTTGGTTTAATAGATTTACTTTGTTATGCTATAGTTTTCAAAAGTCATTTTTACCGATCTTTGAAAGCTACCCAGAGCCAAAGGGACTGGGTGGCATACATATTTTCTGAGCGAATAAATAAAATAAATGTTAAGTTCATCTGCAATCATCCTTGCTCCACAGGCCTCCACATTCTTTTGTCCTGCAACCGTGTGTGGTTTCAGCCATCAGTACTGCCTTGAGAGTTTTTCCAAAGAGAAACCCAGCATGTATATAAAAAATATGAATAGGATATCTACAGAGAAAGGATTCAAATAAATTAAGATAATGTCCATGACTTCATTGTTGAAATCCTTACATATCATACACACATATACACACACACAAACTGTTGGGGGCAATAGGCTGATTTTGTGAACCACTCAGAGAGGGCTGTAAATCACTGTAAAGCAGTATTTAAGTCTAAGAACTATTGTTATTGCTATATGCATCTTGCATGTGTGGCAGACATAAAAAAGAGATGATGTTTTGATTGTGTGGTCATGGCTGCCATTTTCACTTTTTTGAACCCTTCTCTGGATGCTTCTGGAAGTAGCTGACTGCTATTTAAAATTCTTCCAGACATTTCAGTGAATTTTAACATTTTAACATCATTGATAATCCTTGTTAGGTTGTCAAAACTTTGATTTGAATCCTGCTTGAAATGATCATGTTTTGTTTCAGATTTTACTTGGCTGATTTAATTTAAAATCTAGGCTCAAAGTTTAAAGAGCAGTTTTAATAGTTTTATTAGCCTTGGTGGCATAGGATTTGGTTAACTAAAGGGCTGGATTTTTTTTGCCTGGTATGTTGGGAAGAATGGGTATGTTTTGAGACCTTTCTATTTAAGATAGTCATCTTGTGGGATGGAGTAAACCTTTTGTTCTGTACAGTCAATTTACATACTCGTAGCCCGCGTCGCGATTGGCTAAAGCGGCAGGCGACCGGATGGTCGGCGAGCCACACTGATTGGCCGTTCACGAATCCCCGCGATTGGTGGAAACTAATCGCGGGAGATTCAGCGGTGCCATTGGGCCGCCGCGGCTCGGGAATAAAAAGCCGCAGTCTTTCCCTCCAAGTTTAAGCTGTAACCGGAGCCCAATAAAGAGCTGAAACCAAGTCACTGACTCCGAGCTTCCTTCCCGGACGGACACGACACTGGCGGCGAGGGTGGGATCCAGAGAATAACCACCGAGCACGTGTCCCGAGGAAGACAAAGACCGACAAGATGGCCAGCATGACCCCACCAGCACCCTTCAACCCGGCTACCGAGGACTGGGAATCGTACACAGATAGATTCCTAATGTTCCTCAGTAGCAATTTGAAGGATGCGACGGGCAGAAGAAAAGGGCCGTTTTCCTCACACACTGCGGGCCCGCAGTGTTTAAGATGGCCAAAGCCCCGCGAAGCCCGAGGATGTGAAGCGATGGACTGGGCGATCTCGAGCCACTCCTTCGGAACCACTACGCCCCGCTGTGCCCATCCTCATCCGGCGGGATGAGTTCTATCGGCGAAACCAGCGGCAGGACGAGAGCATCAGCGACTTCATAGCCGCCCTGCGGACCTAGGGGGATGTGCAAGTTCCGGGACCTGGACGATGTCCTCCGAGACCGCGTGGTCCTAGGCCTCAGGGATCAGACACTGAAAAGTCGACTGATGGCAAAAGGCAACATCGACCTCGGGACGCCCTGGCGAAGCTTCCGCGGCCGAAGCCACCCGGAAGTCAGCAGCCAGACTTCGGAGGGCAGACAACGGGGACCGCACTGAAACCCCGAGGCAAGCCGACGAGAGACCACCACACACCACGGGGACCTGGACTCTGCCTCCGATACCACGGACGAGGAGGAAGACGTCCACCGGCTGAGACAGGACGGGACCGGCGAGATCAACGGGTCGTAAGTTGGGGAACCAGTGCGCCGGGTGCGGGGAAATCACCTTCGATCTGAATGCCGGTTCATCGACGCGATCTGCCGGCATTGCAACAAGAAGGGCCACATCGCCGAGTCTGCCGACTCAGAAAGACACACAGCCCCGCCGGCGAGAACCAAGCAACCGGGACGAGACGACACCCCCGAGGACCAGAGATCGCCAAGCCGACAATCGCTGGAGCCGAGACAACCGAGGGCGACGGAACGGGAAGGCCGTCAGAGAGAAGAAACCCACCAGACGGTCACCATCGGCCATGCCGAAACCACTGATGCCCGGAAGGTCTACGTGGAGGTGAGCATTGAGGGCGAGCCATGCCGGATGGAGGTAGACTCCGGATCCTACCTCTCCATGGTCGCCTGGAAAGAACTCAAGCGACTGGTGCCAAACATCCAGAAAAGAGGACTGGAGAACCAGAAGCTGATCATCAAGGACTATCAGGGAACCGCATCCCGTCATTGGGACCGGACAGTTCGAGGTGACTTTCAAGAACCGCACCGCGAAGCTTCCCTGACTATCGTGGACCGGAACCGACCCAGCCTCCTAGGACTCCAATGGTTCGCACCACTCGGAATCGAGGTCACGGGAATAAACCACACCACAGAGGCCGACTGGGAGCAGCAACTGGCGAGGGATTTCCAAGAAGTATTCGACGGCACCCTAGGCAAGTACCGAGGCCCCCTATCTCCTTCAGCCTAGACCCAAATGTCGCCCCCATACGCCTAAAACCCAGACAGGTGCCTTTTGCACTCCGGAAGAAAATAGACGAGCAGATTGACAAGCTCGTCAAACAGGGGTTTTGCAGCCAATCAACCATGCCCGGTGGGAGACCCCTATAGTCACCCCAGTCAAGCCAGATGGGTCAGTAAGGATCTGCGGGGACTATAAGGCCACCCTCAATTGCGCCCTGCAACAAAGCGCCTACCCCGTCCCAGTAGTGCAACACCTATTACACTCGCTGGGGGGCAAGGTCTTTCTGGCTCGACCTGGCGCAAGCCTATCAGCAACTGCCGGTCGATGAAGAAACTGCCGAGGCGCAAACAATAGTCACCCACCGGGAGCGTTTCGTTGTAACCGACTCAGTTTGGAGTCAGCGTGGCCCCAGGAATTTTCCAGAGCCTCATGGAGAGGCTGCTGCGAGGAATCAAGGGGTGGTCCCTATTTTGATGATGTATTAGTGTCGGCAGCCAACCAGGAGGAATTAGAGGGTCGCCTAAGGGAGGTACTAGAAAAATTCAAAGGGCCGGGCTAAAGGTGAAGAAAGAGAAATGCCAGCTAGGCACAGAGCAAGTCGAGTTCCTGGGGTACCTCCTAGACCGACATGGCATCCACCCAACCGGAAGCAAAATCAAAGCCATAAAGGAAGCCCCCACACCCAAGAACAAAACAGAGCTGCAGGCATTTCTGGGACTGCTGAATTTTTACAATGTGTTCTTGCCCCAAAAAGCGACGGCGGAGCCTTTGCATAGGCTCCTGGACAGGACGGCCAAATGGACCTGGGGAAAGCGGGAGGACACCGCATTCAAGAACACCAAAGACCTGCTCACCTCGGATGCCGTCCTCATTCAGTATAATGAGACCCTACCCATCGCCGTCACATGCGACGCCTCACCCTTTGGCGTCGGCGCCGTCCTCAGCCATACACTTCCGGACGGAAAAGAAGCACCCATCGCTTTCTTTTCGAGAACACTCAGCAAACCGAAAGAAACTACAGCCAGTTAGACAAGGAGGCACTGGCCATCGTCGCTAGCGGTAAAGAAGTTCCACAGTACCTCTACGGCCGCCGATTCACCATCATCACGGACCACAAGCCACTGCTGGGCATCCTGGCGGGGAACAAGGCCGCCCCAAACATCCTATCCCCAGGATGACAAGGTGGTCCGAGTTCCTCGCCGCCTACGACTACCGGCTCACACACAGACCCGGTAAGGCGATCTCCCATGCAGACGCGCTGAGCCGCTCGCCGCTTCCCGACCTAGACGACGACCCAGCTCCCACACGACCACCCTCAGCATAGAGACATTGCCCGATCTACCCATAACCGCATCAGACATTGCCCGAGAGACTAATAAAGACAGGCGTCTGGCGCGGGTATTACATTGGGTAGAAAAGGGATGGCCAGAGAAAGACAACGATGAAGCATTCAGGACATTCGAAACCGGCAAACAGAACTGTCACTACAAAAGGTTGTTTGCTATGGGGGACAGGGTGGTCATACCGGAAAAATTGCAAGGGAAAGTATTAAAATTATTACGAAGGGCACCCGGGCATTGTGAGGACTAAAGCTTTGGCCAGAAGCTACGCTTGGTGGCCAGGTATGGACAAGGAGATCGAGGCCTGGGTAGCCAAGTGCTCGCGCTGCCAAGAAACCAGACCAAATCCCCCGCAGCACCAATATTAGAATGGGAAACGCCCAGGGGGCCATGGTCGAGACTCCATATAGATTTTGCCGGGCCCACAAAAGGGAACACATTCCTCATCACGGTGGATGCTTACTCCAACTGGCTGGAGGTAAGCAACATGAAGACCACCACAACAGACGCGGTAACCAAGGTCTTAAACAAGCTTTTCGCAACCCACGGCCTCCCGGATGTCATCGTGTCAGACAACGGACCCCAGTTCACCTCGCTGGAATTCGAAAAATTCCTAGCAGAGCGAGGAATATGACACGCACTGACAGCGACAGGCGCATCCGGCCAATGGTAGGGCAAACGGATGGTTCAATTTACAAAGAGAACCCTCCAAAAAATCGAACACAGGGACATACAAGAAAAATAAATAAAATGCTCCTAATACAACATATAACCCCAAACACAACGACAAACAAAAGCCCGGCAGAATTACTGATGGGGAGAAAACTAAGGTCACCACTCGACAGACTACACCCCACATACAACCCGGAAAAACCCCGGACTCATCAAGCAAACACCGGGTCTTTGCACCAGGCGACGCAGTCTATGCAAAGAACCTCACCGGAGACCCACTATGGGTACCAGCAACTATAACCCAACTGACAGGACCCCACTCCTACCGGCTGCAGCGACCGACGGACAAACATGGAAACGCCACATCGATCAATTAAGATCAAGAACAAAAACACAACCGACACGCAACCAAACACAGACGACCCCATTAACACAAACCAAGAGGGGAGGGAAGATACAGGGGATCAAGAAAGAATAAAAAATAACCAGCAATACTCACCAGTCAACAGCCAGCCCGAAGCCTCACCAGGAAGAAACAGCCAGGCCAGCTCAACCAGCCCGGAAAGACCAGGCAGGAGCGGCGAAAGTCGCAGTTCGACCAACCCGGGTAGACCGGGAGGAGCTGCAACAAAGAGGCCCAGCGACACCTTCCAGGGGGTTCCATCGACAAGGCCAAGAGAAACAGAGGTCCCGACCGGACCGGCCGGGAGCCAAACAACAACTAATCTGCGCAAGTCAAGTAGGCAACGAAGCCCCGCCTACCTACGGGACTACATTACGTAGGACCGAACCAAGAGGGAGGGTGTTCTGTACAGTCAATTTACATACTCGTAGCCCGCGTCGCGATTGGCTAAGCGCGGAGCGACCGGATTGGTCGGCGAGCCGCACTGATTGGCCCGTTACGAATCCCCGCGATTGGTGGAAACTAATCGCGGGAGATTCAAGCGGTGCCATTAACGCTGGCGCGCGGCTCGGGAATAAAAAGCCGCAGTCTTTCCCTCCAAGTTTAAGCTGTAACCGGAGCCCAATAAAGAGCTGAAACCAAGTCACTGACTCCGAGCTTCCTTCCCGCGACGGACACGACACCTTTTTTGTTGCAGCTCCCATCGTCTGGAACAGTATTTCACCAAAGATATGGATGATACACTTTTTCAAGGGCTTCCAGGTCTGAGGTTAATGCATTTTGCAGGAGAAGGAAGGAAGGAGGCTGTTTGTTTTAATGGTTGTTTTTAATATGATTTCATTCCATTTATGTTTTAATTGTTTTATTCTATTTTATAAAGCATTCAGAATCTACTGGTATGGGCACCTATATTATATTTAAATAACTACAACAATAAAGTTTATTCCGGCCTTTAAATAAAATCTTTGTATTACTATTAGAATTGAGTTTTCCCCATCATTTGGGAAGCACAACAAAAAATAATGATAAAGGTCTGTTTTAAAGTTTCTGTAAATTTGGCAGATTGTTTTGATGCATCAATAAAATGGAAATAAAGCTGATTTTTAGAGGTTGGTTACACAAGATATGGGTAGCTCTAGATTAAACTGTAGAATCCTTGGTATTCTCTGACAATCAAACTCAGACCGCACCAAGGCATCCACAGAGTAATGTCTTTGTCAGAAATTGACTGTCTTCTCTCCCTTCTGTTAAATTCAAATTCATTATTTTTAATAACAATAAAATAAAAGCTTTATCTTCAGAAATGTTAACAATGTCAATGGAGAAATGGCTGGTGAAAATGGTGGAACTTGCTGAGATGCCTCAGTTGACTTTTTTGATCAGGAAAATGACAATTTCTGCATTTATTAATGGCTAGATTTTAAATTAAATCTGTCAAATAAAATCTGAAATTAAAAAAAAAGATCATTTCAAACAGGATTCAAGTCAAAGTTTTGTAAACATAACAATGATTATATGTTGGCAACTCAGTTCCAAAACAAAAATGATCGCTTCTTGTTACCACAATGGAGCAAGGCCTATCAACAGAGTTTTTCCTAAACAATATGAAGTCCAGGTACCGAAAAAGGTTGTTTTCCCTGTATCTTCAGCTAGTCTAGGTTCTGGCAATATTTAATAAAGAAAAATCTTTCTCTCACTTCATAAGCACAGTTGTGATTTCTTAAGCATTACCAGAGGCACAAGTAGAAAGAATGGAACCAGCAGCTTTTGGCAGCTGCCTCATGTTACTCATAAATGCTTACTTCCGGACTAAGACAACAAGTAAGTAATGAGACATCCACATTGCTTGATAGCATGAAGCAGAGAGTGGCAGGGGAAAGACAGGAAAAGTCATTCCATATGAACTTTAGATGCTAACATTTGAAAATGAAAAACAAACGCATCATAACCTCCTTTGAAGAACACGAGAAAAGGATGTGCTTCTGACTCGCGTGCTTGTTAATTTGGAATCACTTCACAAAGGAAATCTTCTTGAATGCAACTCAGAATAAATCACATCATTCAACTTCAAAGCATCAGCAACTAATGCAAACAGTTCTCTGGAGTGCACAGACCAGTGAGTTCAAAATGCTAACTTAGCAACCCTTGCTTACATTTGCCCCTCCTTGTATAAAGTGCAAAGGAACCAAAAGCAATTTTGTAAGCCACAAGTATTTGAGCACCAGCTGAAAGAATAGAAATTGGGGAGCATAAACACAAAGGATTTCCCACACACTCAAAAAAGAAAATAAAAAATGTAATTGTGCTGATCAGGTCAAGCTATGGAAACTTCTTGGAAACATAGAAATCCCAGAACATCTCATTGACTCATGAGAAACTTATATACAGGTCGGGAAGGCACACTATGGATAGAACATGATAAAACAACTGATTCCAGGTGGACAAAGGAACCTGATAAGATTGCATATTCTCTCTTTATTTATTCAACCTATAGGCCAAATATATATTAAAGAAATATAGATTGGAAAAATATCAGCATGTTTTAAAACTGGATGAAGAAACTTCAGTAACTTTTGCTGTGCTTATGACACTAACCTGATAGATGAAAATGTAAAGGATCTGCAATGCTAGTGCTAAAAGTCAAAGATCAGCATGGAGAACAAACTAACAACAATCTGAAGAATGACTACCCTTAAAATAGATAGTGAAGCTGTCGAAGCTATTGAAGTGCTGGATACCTTCTGCCTATATTTATAAAGATCAGAATCACGCAACCCATGGTATTCCCTGACACATCCTATGGAAGAGAAAGTTGGACTTTAAAGAGATAGAATAGGAACAATATTGATACTGTTGAACTTTGTTATTTGAAAAGACACCTAAGAATAGGTTAAGGATCATGAAGAAAATATATCTATGTGATCACTAGGAGTTGAAAATGAGTTGTTGGAATATAATCAATCAATCAATCAGTAATATCACCATCATCTTTAAAAAACATATACTTATAGATTTTAAAATTATTTGATGTCACATATAATTCTCAATGATAAAATTATTTATACACTTGGGTAAATACAGTATATTTAAACCATGTTATAAAATCTGTTAATTATACTACAGTTAAAAAATGATGTAACTTCACTGCACTTATAGTTTATGTTTTAAAGTAGGAGTCGCCAACCTTTTGGACCTCAGGAATCACCAAACTCATAATTTTAAATCCCAGGGACCACTAATATGAACTTTGATTGACGGTGGCTTGCTGACCTTGGTGAGAGAGACAGAGACAGAGAGATCTGATCTAACCTCTCTCCCTCCCTCCTCTCTCTCTCTCTCTCTCTCTCACACACACACACACACAAACACACAGAGGCAGGGGTGGGATTCAAATTTCTTAACAACCAGTTCTGTGGGTGTGGCCTAATTTGTGGGTGTGGCTTGGTAGTCATGTGACTGGCTGGGCATGGCTTGTATGTAAATATTATAAATATTTATGCAGGGGTGGGATTCAGTTTTTTTAACAACCGGTTCTGTGGGTGTGGCTTAGTTGGTGGGTGTGGCTTGCTGGTCATGTGACTGGGTGGGCCAACTCAACATCACTCATGTCAAGGGGCGCTTCTCCTTGCCTGGCCTCTCATGACAGTGGGGATGCTGCAATGGTCATAAGTGTGAAAATTGGTCATAAGTCACTTTTTTCAGTGCCATTGTAACTTTGAATGGTCACTAAATGAACTGTTGTAAGTCAAGGATTATCTATACAAAAATACAAAAAGCTTCTTTGCTTGCAAAAAGCTGCCCTAAATACCAATCATTAGATTAAAAATATCTGCAAGCCAGAGTTACAAATCAGGCAGAGTGCCAGAGCACCTTGAGGAATGAAAATAGTTAAAGTGCAGTGATAACTATCAAGCAGCCAACTCTTGCTCATAAAGTGAAACCCTTTAGCAGAGAGGTTATTTAAGCTCTCCAGAAAAAGCACACCCAGGAAAAGCAATCCTTAGATCCATTTGCACCATTTAAAGCTGGTCTCACTCACTTCACAAGATATCATAAGGAAATCATCTAGATTTAAGGAAAGGTCACATGCCCCCCAGAAAGGCAATAAAAAAAATCAGTGCCAAGCTTGCATTCTGCCTCTTAGAAGTATATCCCAAAAGGACAGTGCCAGATAGTACTAAAGCAGTGAAGAAGACCCCCTCCCCAGATAGAAAAAGAAACCACAAGGCAGGAAAAAATTTAAACACAATACAAATAATTAAATCACAACAGTAGCTGTTGCTTGTTGAAGTTGAATAGGGAAAATTATCCCATCATTAAACACAGAATTAACCTTCACCAAGCACAGAATTAACCTTCACCAAGCACAGAATTAACTTTCAACCAGTTTTAGACCAAAACTCAGAAACAGTATATAAACTCATGTTTGAATGTCAATTTTTCTAGCTAGCCAAGAAGCCTTGCTGAATGTCACTCATCTTGGTTCCCTGTCACTAAAAGCTTTGCTTCATTATTCAATTATTTCTTCAAAGTGCTGATTGTCCAGAGAAGTATTTCCTCCCAACAGCAGTGTAAAAATCTTAAAACAACCCTTCTCCTTTAAGAAAGCCAAGCCCCAAAGCTCCGGAGACAGTAAGTCTAGGCTGTCTGTCAAGAATATAATACGGGTGGAAGAAAACCAAAGGAGATTGCTTCTAACTCCTGGTTCTCCGAACTGCTTAGAAAGTTAACAAGGGATTCTATAGAACTGGATAGAACCGGTAGAATCCCACCTCTGTATTTATGTAAATATTGAATTTTTTTATTAAAAAAGAGCAACTTTTACCCAAAATCAGGCAAAGCAGGCAGGCAGATTGAGTTGTTCACAGAATCATTCAGAGATATATCTATCTGCCGTTAGCTACCTGAGTCTGTCACATAAAATTTGCTTGCAGTGAGTCTTCACTGAATAATAGAAGCTTCAGTCAAAGGGAGGTTGAATTCTGCTCAAAAGCAGAGCCGAAGATCTAAAGACTAGCTAGAAAGCAAGAAATGCAACGATTTCCTGCTTTCTAGCTAATCTAAATTCCTGGCACAGCAGAACAGCTGATGGTTGGAAAAAAAAAGGAAAAAAAGCAATTTAGCAGGCAAGTTTGCCAGGTAAGGAGTGAATGGGCGGGGAGGGTTCTTGGGGGCCATGTGAGTGATGCAGCCTTGTGTTCCCACGCAGCCTGGATTAATTGCTTTAGGGGGTGCTCTGGGGTAACATTTCTCTGCGGACCACCAAAATTTTCTCACAGTCCACCGGTGGGCCATGGCCCACCAGTTGGTGACCTCTGTTTTAAAGCATTCACGAATGAGCTGATTGCTAGACATATTGTCTTAGAAGCAGAATTCATCTCTAATGCAAAAGCAAGAGAACATATAACATTTAGGAGACAGGTTATTTTCTCAGTAAATGTGAATTACCTTATAAAGCTTCAGTGCAAACATTTAGAAAAGGAGGAAATAATGCAATGCTTTTGAAGAACAACCATAATTATAAATCATTCTGCTTCTTGTTGTGTGCTTGTGCAGACAAACTCACCATCACCTTTAAAATGAATAAGATCCAGATACAGTAAAATACAGTTCTCTCTTCCCCTTCTGGCACAATACAGGAGATGAGATTCCAGAGAGCAATTTTTTACCTGATATTCATCTAACCTTACTAATGGAACACAGATTATGAAATGTATTTGACATTAGGCTTCAGCTATAATAATAATAGAACCATGCTTCTATTCTAACTAAGTTAATGTGAAACGTTTCTGTTAGTTTCAGTGGAAATAGGATCAAGACGAGGCCAAGTAGACCATGTTTCCTTTTAAAGTGTAACATTTTCCATTTTATTCTGAGCTGAATTTTAGTTTGGTGACTTCTGGTTCATGCCATGCAGATTGCACACATTTAATGGTCAGTTCAATTCAATAAACCTGTTTAAAAGTTTTCTTCCATTACCATGGTAAACGAGGAAAGACATTTCAGAACTACTGCTAATATGATGTATTTTCTATATGGTTATTGCTGCTGTCTTAGAAATTCTACAAATCCTGCAAACAAATTGTGATATGTTGAAATTTAACATGCAATATTTTTTTTAACAAATAAAGCATTGCAAAATTGACACATATGTTCAAACATTCATCACACATGAAATGACTCTGTGTTGGTTTACAAACACATATGGAAAAAAAAGGCCTGCCTATTAATTTGAAATTTGGTTTTGCTGGACAACTCAAAACCTGAGCTTGGTTATTTTTTTGAAAATGATGAAAGTATCCTTATTGAAATTGGGTTTATATGGCTAGTGTTAAAGAAATATAGCCAAGTGGAATTAACTTATTGACTTGGAACATTAAGGAAAAAATAAATAAATAAGGTTGGGAAAAAGTGTACTCTCCCCTATTCTAAAGTCAATTGTGACCATAAAACTCCTCAGTGAAATCTGTGCTGTTAAAACAATGCTGAAGAAATAAACATTTTAGAACTCATAAACAATATTGCTCAGTGGAAATGTGGCATTTTTTGTTAAATAATGTGTATGTTTGGAGAACTCAAACAGCCCAACAATTATTAAAACAACAGAACAAAACAAAAGGAAACAAAAAGCCATTAATAGAAAGAAAATACAACACAGAGAAAAATAATAGCAACAAAAATATGTGAGGATAATAAAACAATGGAAAGATAAACCAGACAACAGAAGTGTTCTAATGAAAGGTATAGTCTAAGGTAACTGTATCAACCATCATAATAGGCCATGCAAGTAAAATGTAATTTCCTTCACCATCATTCTGTGAGTTTCTCAGTCACTTAAATAAATAAATCCATTCTGCTCTGTCATATGTGGTTTATGAGTGAATTTACAGTACTGCTTGAAACAAAGAACTATTAAAATGCTACTCCTGTGCTTCAAATATTAGGAAACCTAATATAGTCTTCAAAGAAATGACATATGCCACATCTTAATAAATAGTAGAAATTGGATTTTGGTTTCTAGAACTATGTATTTGAGATTGTTTAATTTTACTGTATTATTTTTTGAGGAGTATTTACTAGTTTCCCTTCAATGGCGCAGAAGGCTGATGAGAATCTTACTAATGTATACCTTGATGTGCCAATGGTGCATACTTGATTTGAGATATTTCTCTGAACTATGTGCAAAAAAGGAAGAAAAAAGTCCCAGAGGTTCAGAAGTTGCCTTTGTATGAGACATCCTCAAATATCATCCTTAATTAGAAGACATGTTTTGCTAGGAAGACTAATTTCCCTCTCTGCACTTTTCTAACTTTCTGAATGTCACTTTTATATGAGCCAAAGCACATGGCAAAGAAGTAAAGAAACATCTGTGTTTGGTACTAGCAATGAAAAAGACTTCTGGCTTTGGTACATGCTAATGCATATGGCCAGGTTGCCAAACCACTTGTGGATTGTCTCATCCATCTGGATTGGGACTACAATGCCAAGCTGAAAGTTTCAAATTAGTTACTTTGATGCTCTTGTTGAAGTGTTGTTTATTTCAGTGGGTGCGTGGTCTCCATAACTAAATTCACACAAATATTTCATGCATTGTGACTTTCTGGGATATAGTGAAGATCTTAAAATGTATACAAATGGTTCTCCCAGGGTAGGGCAAATCTGATGTCAAAAAAGGGCATTTAAATATCTTCTCCTTTAATATTTAACTTGTCTGGAAAGGAGGGGGGAAGCGTCCCTGTGACATGCACGCACGCGCGCGCACACACACACACACACACACACACTGATGATGGTGATTGATAAACCTGGTTCTTCAGATAAAACTGACATTTAAAAAAAAAAGCTTTTCCTTCTAAATGTTTATTCTGTACTTCATACTGACTAGAAAAATAAAGGGAAATATAAATGTTGGGTGTTTTAATATATAGTTACGGGAAAAAACTATACCTAGTAAATAGATGAAGCTTGCTACATATTGATTTGTTCCATTCAAACAACAGAGTCTGCCTCTATACTACCATCATTTCTATTTACAAAACCAAAGGAACACTTTCACTCCAATCCATCTTTTATCTAACTGCAGCTAAACTTGTAACACTAAACCCCAGCATTTCTATCTACAATATTCACAGTGGATTCTCTTATCCTGTAACTGATTCAGAAAGTAAATTGGTTAATCTGCCCAATAAAAAGGATGGGCTAGGATCCCAGGAGTTCAGGCTGGCTCCAAAACTGAAGCAAGGGCAGCATAATTTAATAGTTATGCCAGTGCACTAGATAGGCAATCAAGTCAATTCTCAGCAAGTTATTTATTTAGTTTTGCAATTTATATAGTTGCCAATCTCAAGTACAAGACTTCAGGTGATGTGTAATTGTAGGTTGTTATTACTTCTAGCTCACTGTCATCATTTTTCAGCTTTATCTACCACAATAAGTTGTTGTAGGGTAAATTAGAGAAGAAAATATAAAGTCTGCTTCTTGAGCTCTTGATGAAATGAATGTAAATGAATGTAAATCAGAATGTAAATTTAATGCAGATATTAATGATGAAATCAATAATGAACTTATTGATTAAGTTAATCTAATCAACTTGTATTGCTATGATGTAAAATCAACTTGGTGCCATTGTTCCAACTTAGTTCTTAGAGCTAAGTGAAGGCGAAAGCACCCGAAGGCAGGACAAGAAGCAATGGATGGAAACTAATCAAGGAGAAAGCCAACTTTGAACTAAGGAGAAATTTCCTGACAGTTAGAACAATTAAATGGCGGAACAACTTGCCTACTTGCCTCCAGAAGTTGTGGGTGCCCCAACACTGGAGATTTTAAAGAAGAGATTGGACAATCATTTGTCTGAAATAGTATAGGATTTCCTGCCTAAGCAGGAGATTGGACTAGAAGACCTCCAAGGACCTTCAAACTCTGTAATTCTGTTGTATTTCACACTAAAGTGATATTTATTAATGCCCTGGCTTTAGAGAACTTCTAATATAATTTTGAATTAAAAACAATGCAAGTATAATCAATGAACATCTCACTGTTTAATGGGATGTATATAATCAGCCTACCATCACTTTTGACAAGCAACCTTAGATTGGTTCGGTATGTATGTATGTTGGAATCTTGAAACTGCTATATGGAGATTAGGGATAACAAGTCATATCTCATAACCTGTCTTGCTTTTGGGATGGCATGTGGACAGATCTTTCAAATAAATCTGAAGTATTTCAAGAAGAGCTAAAGTGTTTCATTAAATAAAAGTCTGATGACACCAGACCATCAGGTTGTCATTGTGCATGTGTACAGGACTGCATGCGGACCAACATTAAGAACAAGAAGAAAAATACCTTAAAATAGAGAAGTAGTTTCCCTAAGTCCTTATGAGAAGCTTGTGTCAGCCAAACCAGTTCTTCCATCTCACAAAAGATTTTTCCATTTCTAAGAAATGTTTTATTTCCTTTGCTTCACTTTACTGTCAAAGACAAGACATTTTAAAATTAAATAATGGCTTATCTTGTTGACAGTGGAAGCTGCTGTAGAGAAAATAACAGATATTTGGCCGTCCATGCTATTTCTCTTACAGTATGTATCAATTCTGAGAAATGGTGAAAACTGGAAACATATGATGTTAACTGAAGGCTTGGCGAGTGGTCCATAAATTGTGAGTCATCCTCTTATTTTTGATTTGACTTATTTATTTGTAATAATTTAATGGCCTGATCTGGATCTGGATCATTGGATGTGGGACAAAGAAATCCTTTAAATTTTTCATTTCTTTCTTAAATATACCATTTAGGTATAGGGTTTTTTAAAAAGCCTTAACTGGTTCCGTTTTGATTGTGAACAGAACAATCATAAAGAATACAGGTAGTTCTTCACTTACAGCTGGTCCTTTAAGGACCATTTGGAGTTATAATTTCCTTGGAAAGGGGGCTTTACAGCCCATAAAGCATTTCCAACTATTGTAAAATATTACTCTTCTCTCTCATGTTCACACAACCATATTTCAGGCACTTGGAAATTGGATCACATGTATGAGTGGTTCAGTATTCTGATGTCATATGACTATGATAAAAATTGTTTTAAAATCAGGTCCAGTCACATTAATGCCTTGACTTATGACTGTCATGACTTACTGTATAACAAAAAGTCCGGTCCCAATTGAGACTGTAAATCAAGGATTATTTTGGCCATAGAAACCAAAATAAAAAATTAGTCCTATCAGTCTTCATGAAGAATTTCATTGGTCTGTTAAAGGGCTCTGGTTGATTGTTCCATCTTAGGCTTTCATAAAGCTAAGAACTTATCCTTTGAATCTGAAAAATGGTGATACAGATTTGTTGCACTGTACGCTGGAATGAAAGGTCCTGAGCCTTCTGTTTTTCTCTGAGCTTCACAACCTCATCAACATTCTAAGGGCTGGGATTCAGAAACAAGGCTGCAAGTTCATTTTCTGGCATTTCCAGGTAAGTAGGGAGAGATGAAGGGAAAATGTTATTCTGTTACTGTAAACAGAACAGAACTGTTGTACAATAGTATACAAAATATTTGATTTTATATAAGATACCTATGCAGAAGACTGTTTAAACACAGCAATCCTATTGATTCTCCTCTTAGTCTATCACAGGGGTGGGCAAACTTTTTGGCTCGGGGGCCGCATTGACTTTTAAAATTTGACAGACGGGCCAGGTCAGCACAAGATATGATACATATAAAAAACTGCATTTGTTAACAGTACATATCAAACATAAACAGAAAAAAGCATTAAACTTCGCTCTCTTTTGCTCCAGTTAGGTGTTCCCAGCATGCACAAGGAGCATGAAGGGAGGCAACAAGGGCATGTGATGGGTCCCTCCACGGTCCCCTCCCAGGTGACAGCCAGGGCTTTGGCACCTACTTTTTTCCTGAGAGGTGTGGTGTCTGCCTCCCTTCATACTCCTTGTGGAGGGACACACATGCCCCGTCACACCTGCCGCCACTACGTTTGCTCGGCTTCTTCCATGGGGGCACTCTTAAAGTCGACCAATAAGTGGTCCCAGAACATCCGCCCACCTGCCCGGCATCCGCCCTCCCGGAGCACACTTTCTTCCTTCTCCTGGAGAATGTGCCTCTTCCAGCCCGGCTAGCCAGCAGGTGACCACATGTCCTGGTACTTGTCGCGAGATGCCTGCAGTATGCTCTGTTCTACGTGTCAGGCCCAGCAAGTCCGAGCAGCCAGGGCATAGAACAGGGTGGTGCCGGACCATTGGAGAAGCGGAGCAAAGCCGGAGATTAGTAGCTTCCTCTTTCGGGGCAGAAAGCTTCCCCCAACCAGTCGGCTGGTCTCCTCCTCCTCGGCCATACAGAACAAACAGGCAGAGAAGGAGGAGAGCAGATGGCCAGTTGGGGGAGGCTTCTTGAGCTGCGAAAGAGGTGGCTAATGATCTCCGGCTCTGCTCTGCTTCTCCAACGTCCGGCGCCGCCCTGTTCTGTGTGCCGGCTGCTCGGACTTGCTGGGCCTGACACAGAACAGGGCGGCGCCGGATGTTGGAGAAGTAGAGTGGAGCTGGAGATCATTAGCCGCCTCTTTCGTAGCACAAGAAGAACAGGGTGGTGCCGGACCATTGGAGAAGCGGAGCAAAGCCGGAGATTAGTAGCTGCCTCTTTTGGCGCAGAAAGCTTACCCCAACCAGCTGGGGGGTCGTCTCCTTCTCTGGCGGTTTGTTCTGTATGGCCGAGAAGGAGGAGACCAGCCGAGAAGCGCGCTGGCGGGCGGGGCCGACATGGTGCAGGGCAACACGCCATGCCCAGCCCTGGCAAGGGAAAGCAGTGGGTGTTCCCCGGGCGGCGGCCTTGGCCCCGTCACCAGGGAAGCGGCTGCCCAGCTCCGGAGCTGATCCACACCTGACCGGCTGGAAAGGAAGGGTGTGTAGCATTGGTGTTGTGTGTGCGATTTTTTGGCGCGCAGCACGAGGTCTCTTTTGGCCGGCCCCGATTTTTTTTCAGAGGGGAATATTTTTTTTCCAGAGGCGGGCCGGATTAAAAAGACCAACGGGCTGGATGTGGCCCGCAGGCCGTAGTTTGCCCACCCCTGGTATATCATCATTTTATGGTTATAATTATTGGGCATGGCACTTGAGAATGTGGTAGCTGATCAGATCCAGGTACTCTTGGATGAAACCAATTTTCTAGATACATTTCAATCCACATTTAAGCCCAGTTTCTGCATTTAATTTTTTTTTATTGCTCTGTTTTATTGCTCATCTTTGCAGGTATAGGAATTGAAGCTAATATGAATGGAACCGGCAATTCCTAAATAAGATTTCAGTGTTATATAATCAATGAATATATGTTCTTTAATCTGAAATATGTGGAAAGAATTTCTACTGACATGAAAGGGAGAAGAAAAATATTAGATGTGAAATTCTGGAGAAGACCTACCAATTGTGGTTTTTGTGTATACTGCAGTAGCAGTCTTCTGGGTATTGCTTCATACTTGTCTGTAATAAAAGAATTAATATTGGAATGTTCTGTTGTAAGCAAGATTCTAAATGTAGGGTTGAATGTATAAATAGGAGGATTTTATATGTTTCCTAAATCTAGTGAAGAGGCTTACACTGGGAAAGCCACAAGGGAATGCAATCTGGTTATTTCTTTTGGACTTAGTAGTGGCTTTCAATACCATCAACCATGATATTATTTTGAAGCAATTATTAAGATCGTCAAAAACATCACTAGATTATTGCAATAAGTCTCTCTCTAGACTCTCCAATCTACAAAAAAAACTATCTCTCTCTCTCTCTCTCTCTTTATATATATATATATATATATATATATATATATATATATATATATATATATATATATATATATGTGGATCTTTGTTTGGTTTCTCCGCGTAAGATTCAAAGTATCTACGTTTGCGTCCACTCGCCATCTTCAGCTGGTGCTTTGGCTTGGTGCCAGTATATACAGCACCATATGGAATAACAGATCACATACAAATACCCGGAACCTCAGAAAACATATATATATATATATATATATATATATATATATATATATATATATATATATATATATATATATATATATATATATATATATATATATATATGGTTATTCAGGTTTTCTCCTGCGTAAAATTGGAAGTATCCTGGTGATGTTTTGACGAAATCTCATTCGTCATCTTCAGGCTTGTGTCTTCGGCTTTGTGCTTCTCGGAGTGTGCTTACTCCGTGCTTACTCCGAGTGTGCTTACTTGTGCTTATTCCGAGAAGCACAAAGCCGAAGACACAAGCCTGAAAATGATGAATGAGATTTCATTGAAACGTTGCCAGGAAACTTCCAATTTTATGCGGGAGAAAACCGGAATAACCAAAGATCCACATACAAATACCCGCGAAAACCTCAGAAAGCACACACACACACACACACACACACACACACACACACACACACACATATAAAGTCCCCTGTGCATCATGCCCGGCCACATACATTGGACAGGCCAATAGAAGAATAAGTACCCGCCTGGATGAACACAAAAATGCAGTAAAAATGCTGGAACACACTTCCTCACTAGTCCAACACATGAAAGCCACAGGTCATAGCATCAACTTCAATGGCACCAAAACCCTAGCCACTATAGAAAACCCCAGCTACAGAATTATCAGAGAAACCATAGAGATTGAAAAAAGACCTGAAATCATGAATAGAAGAGATGACTCCACCAGACTGTCAATTATCTGGAAGCCTGCACTCACAAACAAAAACATCTCCACACCACAAGCCAAGCAAACACCTGGGTACAAACAGACCCCCCCCCCCTCAATACCTCCAGCTCAAACACACCTCAACCAGGCACCCAGATGAAACCTAGCTTCCTAATAAATGATAGCCATCCGTTTACTCGAAGCCAAGCCACACTAAAAGCCTCCAATACAGGAAACACAATGTTGCCAGCCAATCAAGACAAAAAAAGCTACAAAACAGATAGAAGATATTAGAAACACCAATCAAGCAGAACACAGCAAACTCCAAGACCAATAAACACAGACCAAGACTCCCAACCAATCAGGATGAAGAAAAAACCATTCTGGCACAGTGTAGGCTAGCACCAAATTTAAACAGAAACGGCTGTGAAAGCCTGACTCACAGACGAACACAATACAGAAGCCTGATGATGGCAGATGAGATTCTGCTGAAACGTTGCTACATCTTTAAAAGCACAACTATAATGACGTGGGAAAATACCCAAACAAAGCTGAATACTGAATACTGTATATAATTGGGTGGTTAAAAAATTTAAATGACAAATAAATGAATAAATAAATAACAGGACTCTGGGCCACACAAATCTGAATTACCACAAACTGGCAGAAATTAGTATCTCTGTGTCTATCTTGTAGTTATCTGACCCAACCCAGATTTAATAGCTGTAATAAAAGTCTGCTTGCTTTCTGATTTACTTACAAATATTTGGGATTCTTTGCTGGATTATGCTACCATTTTTACATTCAAGATGATTAGAACTTGATTTATAATTCTATTAACCTCAGTAGCTGCATTGGTTTGAAGGAAAATGCCAGCAGCCTCTGTGATCATCTTGCACTTGCCAAAGGTCAAAAGGGAAGCTGTGATGTTTAGAATAATTGAAGCAGGGTGAGGCCTGTGCTGTTCTGCAGGCAAGAGGAAACCCCATGTATCTAGGATAAGGAACTTCAAAATTAAAACTGGAAGAATGCAATAGTAAACTATTTCCTTATCACTACAACATTTAAAAAGGGTATAATACTTACGGTCGGTGATTAGCATGCCAATTCAAAAAATAAAGAAACATAAATAAATTGGGCTGAATAAATTCAATAATGCAAGAGATAGATTAATAGAGTTTTATGAAGAACAAAGAGAATTCTTTGCTCATTGTGAACACTTGTCAAGCAATATAAACCATGCAGACTCTGCACCTGACAGTACCAGATGGAAAAAATTGGAATCAGATTGGCTACATAATAATGAATAGAAGATGGAAAATACAATCAAGTCAGAAGGACTCTTCCATAGACAGATTGTGGAACAGATCATGAATTATTGGTGTCAAGTGTATGGTTAAATTTAGAAAATTAAAGACAGTAGGTTTGTGAACAAAATTTGGTCTGAAAGACATACAGTCAGGCTCTAAGATTAACTGAAGAAACAGAATGCCTGATTTATGTGAACACGAGGAGCTGTGGGATGAAATAAGAGATATTCGAGTTTTCCAGAATATGTTAAAATTTTGACTTTTTCTCCAGGAACTGGGATAAGGTGAAGCTGAAGTCTAGTGATTGTGGGTTTTTTATGTATTGGGGAGTGTTGGTTTTGGGTGGCAGGTGGCATACAAAATTAATAATAAACAAATAAAACTAATATATAAAGAATATTGCCTACCTTTAAAAAAAAGAAAAGAAGAAAAGAAAAACCAACTGACTTTCTCAACAAACTATGATGATATGCAGGAAGATAAAAGGACTGAAAGCTTTGGGCAATAAAAAGCTTTGGGCACTAAAGGCAGAATTCCAATGTCAGGTGAAAAAGAATATGATAAGA
Organism: Notechis scutatus; assembly: GCF_049901735.1. Classification (NCBI taxonomy): domain Eukaryota; kingdom Metazoa; phylum Chordata; class Lepidosauria; order Squamata; family Elapidae; genus Notechis; species Notechis scutatus. The sequence continues at coordinate 42,775,095 of NC_142012.1, read as the reverse complement.
TGTCTCTATTAAATTGTTAATGGGTAAAAATAGTAAGAAAAGAAAAATAACAAATGTATTGTAAGATGAACATATAAATCACAAGACAATTCACAGCTAAATTATAACATTTCAAAGGTGATTATGAGACACATAAATGAGGCTAATGAAGTACACAGAAGTTGAAAAGGCCATATCAAAACCTTAAAAATGGAAGCATGGAGTGGTAGAAAAATCACATCTATAGATCAGATCTAGTGATTGATCTGTGTGGTGTATGTGTGTTTGTTTCACTCTGTTTTTTTCCATGTTGAAGAAAAAAACATATAAAGAATGTGTCAATTACTAAACTATTAAATTAATTCTTTAGACCAGCAAAGTTATGTTTAAAATCTTACAAACAATAGAGCTGTACACAGAAAACATATGAACTACACAATCAAGGCAAAGCAATATACTCTAGTTACATAGACTTCTGTAAAGCCTTTGATTCAGTGGTACACAACAAACTACTTTTAAAACTAAAATCCTATGGTATCTCCAGACAGCTGCATAACTGGATAGCTGTTTTCTTGTCAAACAGGCAACAAGTGATCAAAATAGGGAGTGCCCTATCAAATCCCATACCTGTCAACAGCAGTGTCCCCCAAGGCAGCCTTCTAGGACTACCTCTCTTTATACTTTACATAAATGAACTTTGTGATCATATTAAAAGCAGCTGCATTCTTTTTGCTGATGATGTAAAACTATTCAACACCACCGACAATACTGCTACCCTTCAAAAAGATCTTGACTATGTGTCAGAATGGTCAAACAAGTGGCAACTTCAAATCTCAACAAATAATGCTCTGTCATACATATTGGCAAAAAATAAATAAATTAGAAAATAAAATGCAAGCTGAATGGCTTCATTTTTCAATTCTTAGAAATGGAGATTTGGAACTATGAGAAACAACAAGAAACGTCTGCAAAACAAGAAGACTGGGACAAAGAAGAAATCATCTTTAATGAACAAGTAATTCTATGTGGGGAAGAAAAAGGAAAGGGGGGAAAGAGAATGGAGAATTTAAGACTTAAAAAAACAACCAAAGAAAAGAAAAATAGTTCGAAAAATAAGTATAAAAGCAGAAGTGGGGAATACAGAAGAGAGAAATAGAGGTAGAGAGACAAGGGGGTAAAAAGGGGAGAGAGAAGAATAGAGGGAAGAAGGAAAGGAAAAGAAGTTACAAAGGACAGAAACAAGATATAGAGAAATAGGGCCTATTTAGAGATAATGGGTGAAAATTTAACTGAAAAGGGGATTCTGTAAAGGTACATAAGATTGTATTGTTATATTAGAAATAGAAATAATTTTAGAAAATTGGAAACAATGTATGATTAAAATGAGGGATAAAATAGTTACTGTAACCTAGTGAAATGTTTGTTAATAAAATAAATGAAATAAAATAAATGAGAGAATTGAATTAGGAAGGGACGGGAACATTTTAATTAGTTAATGTTTTATAAAATATAAGTGAAGGGGGGGGGAAATTAATTATGGAAAGCTTATAACTGTTCCCATAGAAGTATGATATTTAATTGAAAAGTAATGTTAAAGAAGTTAAGATTTTAATGAATATTAACATTAATAATAGAATTGAATTGGACTGGAATGTGTTGTTTTAACTACATATATTTATAATCTTTTTTTTTTAAAGAATATAGTGTGCATTTTAAGAATGTACCAAGCAGAATCCGAATGGAAATTTTGTATTATATTTAATGTTATAACTTTAAGGTATATATTGAAGCTTAAATAAGAGTTAAATGGATAAAATTAAAAGATATAAATGTGTCATACTCCAATCAGCAACTACAGGAGAAACTTTGTTTAATGAGAAAAGATAATATGAAATTGAAACAGGACAGAAAAAAAGTATAAATATAATGATTTGAATTGAGATGAGATAATTAAAATAAAATTGAGAAAATTAAAAGAGGGGAGAAGCTATGTAGAAAATGTAAAACAGTAATAAGATATGGAATAGAACATAAAAATGAGCATGAAATTGAATTTGTGTCTGTACGAAGAAATGTAACCCGGGATTACACTACTTTCAAAAAAGATATTTTATTTGTATTTCTTTGTGAAAACTCAAATAAAATTTACCAAAAAAAAAAAAAAAAAAGCAAGCTGAATGGACATGACTTTGTAGATGACCCCCACTCTGTCAAGGACCTTGAAGTATTAATCTCTAACAATCTAAATCCATGATGGCGAACCTATGGCAGGTGTGCCACAGGTGGCACCCGAGACATTTGTTCCAGCATGCAAGCTGCAGACAAATTTACCTCACTGCGCATGCACACACGCCTCACAGCTGATTTTCAGCCAGTTTGAGGAAGGTTTCTGCAGGCTTTTTGGTATTGCTGAAAATACCGGAAGTGACAAAATGGGCCTAGTTTTTGGCCTGCAGAAGCCTGCAGAAGCCTTGTTCAAGCCTCTGGGAAGGCAAAAAAAGCCATAAACCAGCCAAAAATCAGCTGTGAGGAGCAGTGCAGGTAAGGGGTTGGTGGGTGGGTGGGGATTGAGCGCACATGTGTAGGGGGTGTGGGGGAGTGTGCTTTGCCTTCTGGGTGCTGGCACACAAGTGCAAGCATGCGAGCACGTGCACAATTTTTGGCACAGGAGCCCTGAAAGTTTAGCCACCCCTGATATAGGTGCTAGACTCCACTGTAACAGCATTGTCAAAAAGGCATTAAGAGTTGTTAACCAAATCCTGCATAGCTTTTTCTCCAGTAATATTGTACTACTCACTAGAGCATACAAAACATTTGCTAGACCAATTCTCAAATACAGCTCAACTGTCTGAAACCCACATTGCATATCGGACATTAATACTATCGAGAGAGAGTCCAGAGATATTTCACGAGAAGAGCCCTCCACTCCTCTAATCGCAACAGAATACCTTATGCCACCAGACTTGAAGTTTTAGGCTTAGACAACTTAGAACTACATTGCCTTTGGTCCAACCTAAGTGTAGTACATAAAATTGTCTATTGCAATGTCCTACCTGTCAGTGAATACTTCAGCTTCAATCACAACAATACACGAGCACACAATAGATACAAACTCAAGGTAAACTGCACCAAACTTGATTGCAGGAAATACGACTTCAGCAACAGAGTGGTCAATGTCTGGAATACACTACTTGACTCTGTGGTTTCTTCCCCAAATCCCCAAAACTTTAACCTTAGACTGTCTCCTGTTGACTTCACCCCATTCCTAAGAGGTCTGTAAGAGGCGTGCATAAGCGCACCAATGTGCCTACCATCCCTGTCCTAATGTTTCCTTTTATTCATATCCATTTCATGTATTCATATATATGTTTTGCTGCTATAAGTCATGTTTATCCTTCTATCTATAAATCATGTTTATATTTATACTTAAAAAAAGAAAGAAAGAAAAATGCCAAATTAATAGGCAGTTTTTGGAAAAGGCAAAGGGACACAATATCAAACAGCTCATGTAAAAAAAAAGAGTTATTTTAATTGACTACATAAATCCTTTGTGTATATCACATGAGAATATGGAACATATAAAGACTAATGGATATTATTTATTTATAAAATTGATGTATTTATTTATTTCATAGTGACTCTGGGTGGCATACAACACTAAAAACAGTATAAAAATAGCATAACGAAGAAGAAAGAACAGTAACACTTAGACAAAGGGACAAACATATATCTTAACATTCGTACTCCCATAAGAAATCTGAACATATGTTAGCCTACAGCCTGGAAGAAAACATCTTTTAAAGATTGTTTGGACAAGGTTCCATAGGGGCCATATAAATCTCTGGGAGGAAGTTGTTCCAGGACTATGACAGAGAAGGCCAATTCCAGGGTCCCATCAGATACTATCATTTAATTTATGGGACCCAGACCCGGCCAACTCTGTCTGATTATAAAGATGAGCAAAAACTATCAGAGACAGAAGGTTTCTCAGTTAATAAACCCTGTGCCATGCCAGAACACTTCCTCTTTTTTTTTGGGGAGGGGAACATGACTGGAAACAGTCTTACAAAAATATAACAATATTGTTTTTTACTACAAACAATAAAAAGTTGTTGCAACTGCAGTATGGATAAGGGAACACTTACTCACCCAACCCAAGATTAGTTAATCTTTCATTTTGATACAACATTCACCAAATAATTTAAAGTGTTACTGTATTTTTGCTTGATATAGTCAATAAATGGAATATAATTATACAAAGAATTATATCAGGCATGAAGCATAGCAAAAAAGATATTTATTAAGGGCTGGGAAGACATAGTTATGCTGGATTTAAAATCTAGGAATATAGCTATGTGCTAATTTTCCTTGAACTGGCACTCTGTTGATAAAACGAAAAGACTTATCAGTATGATTTCAAGTAGTCCTGGTTTAATGATTTAACACAAAAGTTAGCTTAATAATATATTACCATTTCTCTTTTTCCTTAATATTTATTCTCTTTTTTAGTCTTTTCTTCTTGTATAGAAGAAAGATTAGTACTTTTTAGAATTATGTACAACACGCTGTACAGTATAGCTCTCTTTTCTTGATTTTTTTTGTATAAAGTATTTTTTTAAAAATAATAAGAAAATATTATAAACTCTGATGTTGGAGCAGCAAAGTGGTTCAAAATAGGGAAGCAAATGAGATAATGGTACATACCGTCTCCATTTCAGAGGTGGTATTCAACAGGTTCTGACCAGTTCTGGAGAACCGGTAGCGGAAATTTTGAGTAGTTCGAAGAACCGGCAAATACCAACTCTGACTGGCGATTTTACAGTCTCCTTCCCCTGCCACGCCCACCAAGCCACACCCACAGAACTGGTAGTAAAATTTTTTGAATCCCACCACTGCTCCATATCTAGTATATAGATAATGGCAGAACTTCAAGAAACAACAATGAGAATAATAATTGCAGTTCAGAATGCTAATAATTTAATGCATGCATATGACACACTTTGTTAATTGAAAATAAAGAAGTTGACTTCTTAGTTAAACAAATCAATTTGTTAGATAAAAGTAAAGAATTCAAAGAATTCATTGCAAAAAAAAAAAAGAAAGCTGAAAAATTTGAGCTAATGAGAGATAATGTCAAGCACATGCTTCGTGAAACTAATGATGCAGATGGTAGATAGTTTTGTTGTCTTGAGCAATGAGATAAAAGGAGATTAACTCTGGAGACAAAGGCAATAACATACATAAACAAAATCACAGATGATAACAAGATCAAGATTTTTAAAATCATGGCATTCCCAATTTTAATATATGATTGTAAAAGTTGCAAATTAAGAAAGAGGCAGAAAAAGAAAATATCTGCCTTCCAATGATGGATTGGAGATGATTATTAAGATTACCATGGATTTCAAAAGGATCGGTCAATTTTAGAAGAAAAGTAGCCTTTCCCTTGAAGGGATTAGCAAACAGAAGCACACCTACTTTGGGTATGGGATTGAATGATGGTTGGACTAGAAAAATTATGTTTATTTGTTAATAAAATCTGTTTTATGTGATTGAGGGTAGAAAAAAGAGGTAATCAAGAGATAAGGGCAGAATTATGAATTTCACAGAAAGTTGCTAGAAGAGCTTTGAACTGTGCATGAGGGAGGACAAAGCGAGATGGAAGACATTCTCCTTATCAGGAGATGAATCTGACTTGATAGTATGTAGCCAAAGTTAAAAACATTTAATTATGCTTTTTTAACATTTTCATTTGTCTTTTTAGCATTTTTTTATAACTTTGGATGCTGCTTACAATTAAATAAATCAATATTTGAACTAGATTCTTGGGTAAAAGCAAAATATATTAGACAAATATATTAGGCATTGGTTTAGCAATGTAAATGAAGTTACAAAACATTTCAACTACTAATAAACAAGATGGATACTTTTAAAAATTGGATATTATAATTTTCAACAAACAGAAAACACATGCTTGATTGAAAGGTAAAAATCATAAAAGTACTGTAGTAATAATAATGTGCCAAACTATAATGCCATAGCTGAAGAATAATAATGTCTGGACATATGTTGAAAACAAACCATGAACAAAATGTCTGATGGGAAGAATTAGAATTTTAAATAGTGTATTTAAATTAGTAATGTACAAATATTTTAGATTTTCTTGTTTTGGGGACTAAGAAGTAGCAATATTAGGGAGTAACATTAGTGTGAATATATAAACATTTTATCAGTCCTGAGAATCTTTCTTATTTTGTCTCTTCATACTTCTGGAAATAGTGACATAAACAATTTCATCATATCAGTGATCATACACTGAATAATATAATATTCATAGCAATCCAAAGCATATTTATTCAGAATTGATCACCACTGTGTTCAATCAGATTTAACAGTGAGAAGACATTGTTGAGGCTGAAAGTAGAGGTAATTTAAATGCATCTACTCTTTTACATTCATGATATTTATGGCTGCAACAAATGTTGATTATTATATGCAGCAGTAAATACCAGGATTTATATGCACATATGATTCCATGTTTGAATCAAACTATCTAAAACATAAAATATTGATTATGTTTATCTATATCATGCAGGCTTTTGAGAGCTGAGGGCCTTGTAGTGGCTCATAGCCAAATTGGGGGCAAATGCAATCTATGCAACTTGCCTGAGTCAAGTAATTGTGGTAGGTCTGATGTTGTATTGTTTTGGCATTTTCATCTTCTCTAAAGTTGCATAATATTTTTTTAAAACCATGGTGCCATTGGTTCCAAAGCTATTTTGCTAGATCACAAATCTAGCCTACAGCTCTGAGATTTGCTGGTGGTCTCCCACCCAAGTACTAAATACCCTTTTTTTTCTGAAACAAAGGTTAGTTAGGATGATTCACAACTGTTCCAAATAAGGAAAGTCATATCAGACCTATCCCTTTGTTCAAGAAATTTTAAATATTCATTCCAGAAGGGAAATAAGTATGAATTCCATCTTTAGAGCATTTAAAACCAAACACATTATTCTGTTCCTGGCCCCATCATGTCAGCCTTATGAGCTAGGCCAGACACAAACCAGACCTATATGAACTAATTCTATCCTATTGTAAGGTTACATTAATAGAATCTTGCAAATATGAAAGTACATTTCTTCCCTGTGGCCTTTACAGCCCCAGAAACTATGGGGAGTCCTTTCTGAGACATTGGCTGTATCCACATTTCTTTTGTGGGCCAAGCCGACTCTTATCTGACCATTCCATAGCTACAGCTCTTTTCTCTGCCACAGAAGGCCATTTCTACATTCCCACATATCATTACATATCAGAAACAAATATGTGTGCTCCAGATATAGAGGCAACATGTAGAACCAGTGTATGTAGTAGTAGGAAAATGCCATATTTGAAGGTAAGTTTATTCTTGACATAGAATGTTGTGAATCAATAAAAATGAATAACCTAAATGCAAATTAGGGGTTGAAAACCTGCACACTTGATTGGTCCTGATACAACAACTTGGGATTGGGCCAGAACCAGTCCCTGATTGGCCATTTTTGGGACTGTCCTTATTGGTCAGTAGTTTGAACCTGTTGCACATTTTCATTGGTTAATAAGGCAGCAGCTAACCCTATAAAAGGGTTACTGCTGCCCATAGCATTGCTCTGTTATGTCTATCACTTTATTAAAGAGTTGAAGTCACTGGTCAGATGTCTGGTCTCCCTTATTCTCCATACTTAACACTGGTGACGAAGGTGGGATGAGGAGACCGAAGAGCTGACTAACCTACAGAGCAACTAACAGAGCACGTGGTTGAACACGCACCATCAACGGCAACATGGCCAGCGGTGTCGTGCCACCCGCTCCATTCGACCCTGAAACCGAAGACTGGGAATCGTACATGGATAGGTTCCAGATGTTTCTGGAGACCAACAATTTGAAAAATGCAACAGCCGGAAAAAAAAGAGCTATATTTCTAACCCACTGCGGCCCTACCGTGTTTAAAATGGCAAAGTCACTTGCCAAGCCAGCAGAGGTAAAAGAGATGGACTGGGACATCCTCGAGCCTTTACTACGGGCTCACTATGCACCCGCCGTGCCAACCTTAGTCCGAAGACACGAATATTACCGGAGGGACCAACAGAAAGGTGAAAGCCTTGCTGATTATATCGCGGACCTCCGAAACCTTGGAGGCCTCTGCGGATTCGCAGACTTAGAAGAAGCTCTCCGGGATCGTTTGGTTCTGGGCCTAGAAGACGGCACGATCCAGAGTAAAATTATGGCTAATTCAGGGTAAGCGTCGCCCCTGGAATCTTCCAGAGTTTAATGGAAAGATTGTTACAAGGGATAAAAGGCGTTGTTCCATATTTCGACGATGTACTCATCGCCGCACCTAACAAAGACATCCTAGAAAAACGACTCAAAGAGGTTTTACGAAGATTCCAAAATGCAGGCCTCAGAGTAAAAAAAGATAAATGCCAGTTATGTACTGAAAAAGTAGAATTTTTAGGATACCTCCTGGACAGCCAAGGAATTCATCCCACCGAAGACAAATTACGAGCAATCAAAAAGGCACCCACTCCAAGGAACAAGGCAGACCTACAGGCGTTCCTTGGACTTATCAATTTCTATAATGTGTTTTTACTCCACAAAGCAACAGTGGCTGAACCATTGTATAGACTATTAGACAAAAAAGCAACGTGGGTTTGGGGACAATGGGAACAACATGCTTTCCAACAAGTAAAGAAATTGCTAACTTCTGATTCAGTACTTATGCAGTACAACGAGACCCTGCCACTCACTATCACATGTGATGCATCACCTTTTGGGGTTGGGGCAATTCTGGCCCACGTGTTACCAAATGGAGCGGAAGCCCCCATCGCGTTTTTTTCGCGAACCTTAGCTAAAGCTGAACGAAATTATAGTCAGCTGGACAAAGAAGCTTTAGCTATTGTTGCTGCAGTTAAAAGATTTCACGAATATGTTTATGGCCGTGCGTTTACAATAATCACTGATCATAAACCGCTACTGGGGATCATTGCGGGTAATAAACCAACCCCGTATATATTGTCCCCCAGAATGACCCGTTGGTCTGAATTCCTGGCGGCCTACAACTACACCTTGCAGCACCGCCCGGGGAAATCGATTCTCCATGCCGATGCATTGAGCAGAACACCGCTCCCAGACGCTGTTGTGGATCCAGCCCCAACCCTCTCAACACTACAGATTGAAACTCTACAGGCACCACCCTTGACGGCTAGAGACATTGCTTTTGAAACAAAACGTGACCCAGTTCTGCAACACATACTACACTGGATTGAACGGGGGTGGCCGACGGACCAAATTGCACCTGAATGGGCGCCTTTCAAAGCCCGCCAAACCGAGCTGTTTTCCCAAAAGGGCTGTATCTTGTGGGGCGATCGAGTCGTAATCCCTAGCAACTTGCAACAGACTGTGTTGGTGGTATTGCATGAGGGACATCCGGGCATTGTGCGGATGAAATCACTCGCACGCAGCTATGCTTGGTGGCCGGGAATCGACAAAAGAATCGAGGCCTGGGTCGCTACGTGCCAACGTTGCCAGGACGTCAGCAACGCCCCACCTAAAGCAAGCCCAACCGAGTGGGAAACGCCGAGGGGACCATGGTCCCGTATTCATATTGACTTTGCGGGGCCTACCAAAGGTCACACTTTCCTGATTACTGTTGACGCCTATTCTAACTGGCTCGAGATTCATCGAATGCACACAACTACAACCGACTCAGTTATTAATAAATTAAACAGACTATTTGCCACGCACGGGTTTCCGGACGTGTTGGTCTCGGACAACGGCCCAGAGTTCACTGCATTGCCCTTTGAACAATATCTGGCTGATCGGGGCATCCGCCATGCGCTGACCTCGCCCACGCACCCTGCGGCGAATGGACGTGCAGAACGCATGGTACAATTTGTGAAAAAGACCCTTCACAAAATGGAATTTGGCAACATCGACGAGAAAATCAATCGAATCCTCTTATTGCAGCACATCACGCCCCACAGCGTGACCAACAAAACACCCGCTGAACTTCTTATGGGGCGGAAAATACGATCGCACCTTGACCGGCTCCCACCCGCGCCGCACCGGAAAAACCTTTCGGCTCCAGCAGCAAATGCCGGGAATTTAAGGTAGGCGATTTAATCTTTGCCAAAAACTTTTCCGGCGACCCGTTATGGATACCCGCAACCGTTACCCACCTCACCGGGCCTAGATCTTACCGCCTGCTAACAGACGATGGGAGGGTGTGGAAACGCCACATAGACCAACTCCGATTGAGATTACCACCCAGCAGCCATGACTCCCCCGGTTCACCAACTCAAGGGGGAGGGAGTATCGAGGGAATTGACTTTGATACAACTAATAGCAGGTCAACGGGAGCCCTACAGCCCAGCGAGACACCGGAACGTGAAGCGGGGAGGGAGTTGATGTCTTCAGGGAACTTTGATACGGGGGAAAACGAACTGCAAAACCCCGAAGAAACGCGCAGTAGCAGAGACAACCACAGTGAATGCAGCACGGAATCGCCGTGCAGCGAAATAGAACGTAACAATGGTCATTCAAACGCTCCACCGGAACCGGACATTAGACAAAACCCGGTGGAGCCTCGGAAATCATCCAGGCAGACCAAACAGCCTGCCTATCTTGAGGATTTTATCACAGCTCCCCTCAAACGGAACCCAAGGGGGAGGGGTGTTGTGAATCAATAAAAATGAATAACCTAAATGCAAATTAGGGGTTGAAAACCTGCACACTTGATTGGTCCTGATACAACAACTTGGGATTGGGCCAGAACCAGTCCCTGATTGGCCATTTTTGGGACTGTCCTTATTGGTCAGTAGTTTGAACCTGTTGCACATTTTCATTGGTTAATAAGGCAGCAGCTAACCCTATAAAAGGGTTACTGCTGCCCATAGCATTGCTCTGTTATGTCTATCACTTTATTAAAGAGTTGAAGTCACTGGTCAGATGTCTGGTCTCCCTTATTCTCCATACTTAACATAGAAAGAAAGCAGTTCAGCAGCCCAGCAATAAGTGTTATGGACAAATCTCTTTGATTATCATTTTTAGAGGTTCTCAAGCAAAGGTTGAATCAATTTAGGTAGTGCTCAACTTAAGACCATTCAGTCAACAACCACTCCAAATTATGACAGTGCTGAAAAAATGGTGGTTGTGACCATTACTTGGAGTTTCAGCTATCCCAGCATCCCTGAAGTCATGCTTGGTGCTTGACAATCCGTTCACAGTTACATCCAGTTGCCAAGTGCACGGCAGCTTCCCAGGGAGTCAAGGGGGAAGCTGGCAGGGAAGATTGCAAGTTGCTGGGATGAGTCTTCCCCACCCATGCACCCTTCCCAGACTCTCTGCGCTTGTGCCACATTGCCCACTTATGCACCACTGCCAATTCACACGGCACTTCTTGCACACCTCCTCCTCACACTCTTGGGCACCTTCCCTAACTCACAAGAAACCTTCTTACACACCTTTGCATACCCTCCTTACCTATGTGTCATTGCTTGCACACCGTTACTCTTTTTTTGACCTTCTGTATCCTCACCCATCCCCTTGCACCATCCCCTGTCTGACTGTAGCCATTTCCCTGCCTGTGACCCTGGGATTTGCATCTTTTTGCCAGCTTCCTCACTCACTTTAGTTGTGGGAAGCCACAAAAGAAGTTGCATTAACTAACAACTATGGTATTCAGTTAATGACAACAGCCATGACTGCAAGGACTGCTGTTGCTAAGTGATACAGTTACTGTTTATGATTACATTGCTTATCAATGGAAATCCTGGCCCGAATTTCTGTCATAAGTCAATCATTATATCTACCTTGATCATAGGTGCTTTAATTTGTATTTTTTTCATTAAATAAGTAGTTGGAATCAGAATCCTTAATAGACCTTTCCTACTCTGTAATTCTATGATCACCCATTGGTCTAATGTTGTTATAAATTAATGAACATGTGTACTACTGCCAGAATAATTGCATTGTGCATGTACAGTTCAGCTATTCCTACCCCTACACAATTTCCTTTTGTTTGCTCTTTTCCCAATCTACATTTTCTTGGCTTTCTATAAATTATTCTACCAAGAATGGGGCTCTGACCTGATTTACAAAATAGACAGGTGCAATATTTTGGAAACAAAATTAAAAAAATGTCTTCTGCAGATAACTGCATTCTGAAAATAATAAAAATCTCCTGGTTTAAATTTATTTATTTGATAGGAAACTGCTTCATTGGCTGAGGAAAAATACACACAATTGATAAGACAGAAATAAGCCATTAATATTTAGGACTGCACTAATGAAAAATACCAATTTTCTGATAACTTGTTTTGGATGGCGGTGGGAAAGTTATCCATGCACATAGAAGAATGTGACTTTTCCACATACATTTGGTCATCTAATTTTTGAATGCTTTATCATTTGAATATAGTTGAAGAGGAATAAAAAATTCACATTCTTTCTTACCCTCTTTTTGAACACTGGAAAGTTAACAGAGCAAAATGGTTTATTGTTATTTTCTGCCAAATGTATAGTGAATGACAGGATATTGAAAGGCCTATGCTGCAATCCCGCATCTATTTTCCTTTTCACATTTTTAAAGCTATGTTTTATTTTAACATTCTGTTTTAAATCTGGAATGTTCAAATAAATATATTGTGGTTGGATTGTACATATCTTTATTTCAGAAAACCTAGGATATTCTGAGAATAGAATCCGCTTGGAATGATAAACCTCCTCCCCAGCAACCTGACTGCTGAAAGATGAACATAGCTAATGTGTTGTACTGTTGTGTTATGCACAAAACTGTATGCCTCCAGAGAGAGCCTGTATTTGATATGAGCTTAACATGTTGTTTTGCACATGTATATGCATATCTGATTTCAATATAAATACGAGCAAATGAACACAGTAACTCATGTTTAAGTAACTGGAGAATTTAGCCTGGAATCTGAAACACATGCTTTAAATAGTAGAATTTCAGTCTCCTTTCTATAAAATAAAATACATGTAGCAGCAAATCCTGTGGTTCTCAATTTTCCAATTTCTAACTTTTCTGCTAACCATACCAACTACAAATCTGCAACTCCTTATGTATTTTATGTTTGTGACTTCTGATCCCCAAGGAATATTTAACTCCAATCCGGATGGGATTAGCAGTACAAGCAAGTCATTTATGTCCAAATATGTGAAAAAGCCAACATTTGTTGAAATAATATTTCTGCCATCCAATGAAAAGTCCATAAATTATTATATTTTTTTTTCTGATTTTGATATTTAGTAAAATGGCACCAACTACATAAAATAAACCTATTTATTTGGATACATTCCATTTCATTTAGTGAAGCTTCTGATAATTTTGTATATTTCAGTTATTTCAGTGGGAATGTTAATTATGTATTTAGGTTTGCAGTTAAAGTATGCAATTGTGGCTGAACCATAGCCATTACTTTGACATATGACTAATCAATTTATAATAGCTTGTAATAAGAAGTTTAGAGAGAACCTAGAATTCAATATTTTAGCAATAGCAATAGCACTTACACTTATATACTGCTTCATCATGCTTTACAGCCCTCTCTAAGCAGTTAACAGAGTCAGCAACAATCTGGGTCATTTTGCCAACCTGAAAGGATGGAAGGTTGAATAAACCTTGAGCCAGAGAGAATCAACCTGCTGGCAGTCAGCAGAGTTAGCTTGCAATACTGCATTCTAACCACTGCACCACCATGACTTGTATACCATTCCAGGTTGCTTTACCACACTGTCTGAGTGGTTTACATTAGCATATTTCCCCCAACAATCTGGCTCCTTGTTTTACCGACCACAGAAGGATGGAAGGCTGAGTCAACCTTGAGACAGTCCAGATCAGACACCTCCCTCATATGCTACATTGGTTACTATGTGGCTTCCAGGTGCAATTCAATGTTCTGGTCATCACCGATAAAGACCTTCACAGGACCTCCTATTTCCAATTGTTTTTGCCTGTTTTATATGTTTTTATTCCTTTACATTTTGAATTATTCTTATGGAATATATGTTTAATATTATTAATATAAATGTAATTACCATAATTAATATAATAACTGTATCCATAGTTTTCAGTATTTAGTACACTGTACGGGATCATCAGAAAAAGGTATTACATACTTTATGATCTAGAATGTAGGTTGTACTCTGAATCAATCAGCAAAAGTAAGCCATTATTTTGCAGTCACTATGATTAGTGGATATTGAATTTTGATTACTATACAAAATAGATCTTGTGGATTTCCGGTTTGTCGGCTTTGCGAGTGGTAGGGATTCGCGAAGCTGAGCGATCCCTGCCGCGCTAGCCGCTTTTGGGGCTCCGATCCGAAAGGCTGCGGAGCAAGGCTGCCCTGCAGGGGCAGCTGAAGGTAGGGGGGATCCGGAAAAGGGTTTGGGGGTGTTGCAGACCCCCTCCCTGGCCAGCAGAACCCCCTTTTACCAAGACGGTGTAGCGGCGGTCCGTAATGGCCGCCACAAAGAAGCCGGCAGCTGGGCAAGTATGCGCAGGAGGAAGAGGAGAAAGTTTTTAAAAGTGAAAGTCTTCTTGGTCGATCCAGGACTCTGAGATATATTTAATTTAATTCCTGGAAGTGATGGCTTTTTGGATGATTCTTTCCACAAGAGAAAGTAAGCGGCAATTCTGAGGTGCTGAAAGGAAAGTTTACTCTCCCTCCCGATGGAATTAACAAACGGATATTGAGAAACCTGTTTTTGTTTCAGGTAAAACTAGCTTTATGGGATAAGTCGGAAGGGAGAGGACAAAAAATATATTTATCTGGTTGGATTTTGTTGGAGGAGATGCCTTAAGGATTTGGAGACAGAAATAAAATTTTAATAAGGCTTCAAAACACAGATTTGGATTTTCTTTTTTCCTTTGTCTGATACTACCCCTGGAAGAGAAAGAGGAAATTTTGGCTTGGCTTGGATTGATTGAGGATTGTGGACTTTGGGATTGTCTTACTTTTCTTTTGGAATATTTTGGTTGGAGTAAGAAGAAAGAGGGAAAAAAAGAAAAGAAAAGATTTATAATGGCTTTCTCCTTTGAGGAACTGAGGGATGAATATGAGCAAACAAAAGCAGCCTGTAAAGATGGTATGGAAAAAGCTTTTCTATTTTTAGAAATGGCGCTGGTTAACTATGAACAGACAATGCGACAGATGGAACAACAACAAGAAGACGAAGAAGACACCATCTTTAATGAATTCCAAAATTTATCTAAGAAAGAAGGAAGGAAGAAAGCGAGGAAAATGAAGGACTTAAGATCTAAAAAAATATTTAAGAAAGAGAAAAATATGATGCAAAATAAATACAATGATAGCAAACAAGAGAAAAAGGGAATACAACAGAGAAGGGATGCCAGCAAGACAGAGGTTAGAAGAAGGGGGGTAGGAAGATCTGGTGGGGGAAGAAAGAAAGGGAAAGGCGGAGAAAAGCCACAAAGTTTTAAAATTGGATGGGAA
The DNA here is from genome assembly GCF_049901735.1 of Notechis scutatus. NCBI lineage: Eukaryota > Metazoa > Chordata > Lepidosauria > Squamata > Elapidae > Notechis > Notechis scutatus. The sequence continues at coordinate 42,759,604 of NC_142012.1, read as the reverse complement.
AAGAGGAATCTTTTTTAGGGATAAAGGGTGAAGCATAAATTTTCTTAAAAAAGATTTTGCAAGGTACATAAGACGGTATTGTAATATTTGTCTTAGAAATAGAAAATTAGAATGGTTTAAGAGTTAATAAGAAATTAAAATGTTGAAATGTTTAATAATGATTGATTTTTAAAATGTAATAAAATATTGAAGGGAAAGGCAATGAGAATGCTATAAGATTTATTATTTAGATTTATTATTTAACTACGTATTTAGGAGGATACTATGTATTTAAACATTTTCGATTTATTACTCTGTTTTTATTGTTATTAAAAGTAAAAATTAATAGATAGAATGTACCAAGCAGAATCAGATTGGGTATTAGGTGTCATTTTAAATGTTAATCTAATATTTAGGGAGAGGATAGAAAGGCATCATACTCTGATTAGAGATTTCAGGAGAAATTCTTTTTTTTTCATTACAAGGAATGAGATAGAGGGATAATAAAGGATGGGCAAAAGATACAAATATAATGATTTAAATTAAGATGGATTGAATAAGATAGAATTATGAAGAGTGAAATGTGTGGAGAAGTATATATAGAAGATACAGAATGGCAAATAAAATAGGTAATGATCTGTAAAATGAGCATGAATATAATTAAAGCCCATATAAAGAGAGGCACTGGGGGCCAAGTTACTTTACTAAAAGATTTTTTATATGTTTGTTTGTGTCTGTTTATGTTTTTTGAGAAGTATTGGTGAAACCTTCTAGAAACACAGAAAGAGAATGACGATAATCAAGTCAGAAAGAAATAGAGGACAAGAGATGTTTTTATGCTCATTTAGAAATGGTTTAAAATAGAATTGTATTGTATAAGATAAGGTTTTATCTGACTTGTAAAATTTATAATGGAAAAAGGTTCAAATATGTAATGGTTGATGATGATTTGTTTGTTTCTGAAACTAATAAAACTTGTTTTAAAAAAAACAAAAAACAAAATAGATCTTGTGAACATTAGTATCATCTACTCTGACTAGCAGCAATTGTCCAGATTTCCAATATTAACAATTCATTCTTATTAGGTGGCTCTTGAACTGAAGATTCCAACCCTGAAAATGTGTCCAATGGTTTTTTTTTGAGAACATTTTGCAACAATGGTATAACAATGGTATAACTTTTCTTTCCCCAACCTAGTGCTGTCCAGCTGTATGTCCAAAATTTGTAAAGGCCAAGGTTTTTTTCAATACCAATAATTGAAGCTTTGAACGTATGTATGTATGTATGTATGTATGTGTATATCAATGATGGGATTCAATTTTTTTTACTACCGGTTCTGTGGGCATGGCTTGGAAGGTGTGGCAGGGGAAGGATACTGTAAAATCTCCAGTCAGAGGTCGGGATTTGCCGGTTCTCCGAACTACTCAAAATTTCCGCTACCAGTTCTCCACAACTGGTCAGAACCTGCTGAATACTACCTCTGGTGTGTGTGTGTGTGTGTGTGTGTGTGTGTGTGTGTGTGAGAGAGAGAGAGAGAGAGAGAGAGAGAGAGAGAGAGAGAGAGAGAGAGAGAGAGAGAGAAACATACAGCATGTAGCATAATTTTTCATGAGCCTCCATATGTCAATATTTTATGCTTATTGCACCTATTAGGTAGCCAAGGCTGCCTCACATGCTCTTTTCTGAAGAAAGAATTATAGAAGCCATTATAGAATATGTTCAACAAAGCTGAATCTCAGTTCTAGAAAGTGCTCAGAGTGGATAATATTCCCAGTTTTAGTCCCATTCCAGTGGGTGGTATAAATGAAACAGGCAAGATTAATTATTTATATTTTATGAATGGGTAGGAAAAACTAGAAATAGAAGTAAGAAAATCTAGAAATAGGCCTGTAACACTGATTGAGATGATGTCAAGAAGGATTTGAGTAGATTTTTTTACAATTGCATAAGAGCTGTTAATACCCAGCAATGCAAACCTAGGGATGTCAAAGAAATTCACCACAACTTTCAGTGAAGTAAATTAACATGCTCTACTGAAATAGATGCCATTTTGGCCCAGATAAGTAGAAATTTATGTTATTTTATTTATTTTATGCATTTGTGTACCGCTGAAGCAACCAAAGGACTCATAATGGTTAACAATAACAATAAGCATCCATAGTAAAATTGAAATATAATCCATGCCATTATATGTAATATATCCAGACACCAGCAAAATACAGGAGCAACAAACCAGAAAACAAAACAAAAATAATGAAATGCTGCATTACTCAGTTATCAGTTAATCAAGATAGTGATCTCAGAAAAGTTATTGATGATAATGATTATATATGTAATCAAATCATTTTCAGCTTCTAGTGACCAGATACTGAAGATACTGATAATGATACTTTTTGTCCCAATTTTTAAAACAAAAATTGGTCAAATCAAAGTGATAAACATACCTAACAGTCCTCCCTCCACCTTTTTCCCTCACAATTCTGGCAAGTGGGTTGGGCAGAGAGTGACTGGCCCAAAGTCACCCAGTCAGCTTTCATGCCTAAGGTAAACTTGAATTCTTGGTCTCTTTTTAGATTACCCAAGGGGAAGAGAAGCCTACCCAAGGGGAAGAGAAGGTTATAGTTATTTTTGAGAAAGGTTTATCTTTGATAAATTTTGTTTTTAGAAATTGCATGCTAGATATAATTTTATTTTACTTTTTGAATTGTATGTAAGGCACAGTGTGGATTATCTTCTGCATATCAGGGATAGCAGAATATAAAACCCCTTTATATTAAAGAGGGTTGCTCATAATAGAAATAGGGATTGATAAATGGAGTTTTTCCATCATTGTTGCTAAAAATAAACCCAGGCAGAACTGAACAATACAAAGAAACCAGCAACCAATTTAGTGAAGTCTCCATGCACAATTTCTTCCACATGTCACATTAGTTTATTGAACAATGGCTCACTGTCTAGTAAAATACTTTTGAAATTCACATAAGTTCGGATTGGCAACATGGCACAGAGACCAAGGTAGTAAAATTAGAACTGCCATATTAATGCCTATGTAAAGTAGCTGTCTGGATTGGGGCCTGACCACATCGAGCTAGTTCAAACACCAGTGGTTGACAATGTAATGGACAAATATAATTAAATCATGGCAAATGCAGATGTGTTGTTAGTTAAGGCATAATGAGTGAATGATTCATGCACTGGTGATTAGTTTTAGTTCATAAAATCAATTTACTGTGCAGAACTCATTTGGATCTTGGAGCTGCTATGTTCTGAAGCTTTGACCTACATTAAACTCATAAGGAACTTGGAAAGCTCTTTTGCTTTTGCACAGTTTAACATATATTATTGGTGTGTCTAGTATCTTGACAGCCATACAAACTATGGAAATCCATTGAGGCCCACACACAGACTGTGCCCCAGCCAAGGATAGGATTTCTTTTCTTTTCTTTTCTTTTTCTTTTGTAAAAAACAGCAACATATTTAAGGAGAGAGAACTTCCACATCATCACTGAAGCAGCTCATTCAGCAAAGTTGTCTAATAACAGAGTTAGGAAGACAAGAAAAGACAAACATAGTAGAATACCATGAAACCAGTTTATGTGTTGAATGCATAGAAAGGCTGGGAAAGAAGAGAAGTTTGGAAGGAAGAGCTCGGTCCTAAAAACAAAGCAGGCCAAAATGAGAAGAAAGGGTGCAGTCAGGTTAGAAGCTTGGAGAACCTTCTTCCATCTACCTCCCACACATCTATTTTTTTTATTGCCAAAAGAGAACAAAGATGTTTGAGAAAAAATGATTTGTTCAATGATAAATTCCAAGATACTGAAGAAACTGCAAAATATCTCTAGCCAAATTGAAAGTCATCTACAATTTGCAAACTATTGCAAACTAACTAAAATGATGAAAAGGAATTATATATGCCCATACAAGAAAGTGCCATAGCTGAAATAAATGTCAAAATTAAGCAAAATATTTTATTCCTCAGCTTTTAAGAAATATGATAGGTTCATAAAGCAATACCCAAAAAGAAAGAAAGGCCCCAGAATGATTCAGTCCCTTGGGAGCTCATATTTCAGTAAATATAGAGTGCCAGCTCTGTGTGATGGTAATATGTATTTTTAATCTAAAAATAAACAGGGAAAAAAGAAAACTTTTAATATTTTTGTCTCTTTCTGAAATCTCAACGAAGGCCTGCACTTACGTAATAAGAAGAGGAAAGAAAAAAAGAAAAGTTTCTTGTGATATGCTGGAATGTGATATTGCTTAGGGTTGCAACAGAGAACAAAAGAATAAAATGCCTTTCCTCTTGTATTGCAGTTCTAATTCAAACAGGCAACAGATCACAACTTGTTCTGGATATGGATCCTATCATTTTGTTCAGTGACCTGTTCCCAGCATCTAAAATCTTGTGATGACACTAATTCCATATGACTTTTGTAAAATCATCTGAAGTCCTCATTTCTTGCAAGACTTTGTCCATTTTCCATGTTTTCCATGAGAAATATTTTTAAATAAATGGGAAATAGCAGAATTTGTCAATTTATTTAAAATAAAAATGGCTATTCTATTACCTGTGTAATTCTTGCTGAATTAGGTCAGGCAAACCTTTTAATTTTTGTTTATTCATTTTTTTCCAAAGGACTAACTAAACATTGAATGTAATGCAACATGAAGGTTGTAGTTCTTATACTACTAAGTACATACATATAAGATTGTAAATTGTTTGAGTAAATTATAAATTGGTCATTTCCTCCCTTAATATTTCTGTTCCACATTTAATAAACTTCTGCTTCCAAATGGAATTCAACTGATGAAATAGAAGTTTGGATTCAGTCCACTGTACCTGAAGCATTAGTAGTATAATGGTTCTGAGAAGACAATAGATCCATAAAACTATTAGCTTACATTATATCTGCAGGGCAACTATTGTTAACTGTCAACCCTGGTCAGGTAACTGTGAACTTTTCTGTGAATTCTAAGTCAACCTACATAGAACTGTTAAAATTAAAATACTTTGCTGAATAAAATGTATAATACAATAACCATATGGATCAAGAAAGTATGGGAAGATGATAATAATAATAATGATAATAATAATTTCATCACTAACTTTGGATCTGCAACCAAAACACAACTATTGATCTCTTCCAAACCTCTTTTAAAAAAAACCCACAAAATATTCTCTCTCCAAGCCAGTTAGCTTAACCTTAGTCTCTTTAGGAATAAACTATTGTGCTCCTCCTTTTTTATTTATTCTCATTAAACTGCTTTCCCTTCTATTTCTGCAATCACCCCATGAAATGATAAATTTTGAAATGTGGGTGCTCCTTGTTATGATAATAGTCCCCAAGCCAATCCTGCAAAAGATTCCAGCAGTTTTCATCTTCCAGGAACAGCAGTTGGTAATGAGCATCTTAATGATTGGTGATTATAGTCATACTTCAAAAAGTATCTCAAGATGTGTTATGATTACAAATCTCAGAATTCCTATTGAATATGCCTAGTGAGCTTTCTAAGCAGCAACACCCAGGTCTTCTCTGATCAGCTATAGCTCCCTATGTTTCAGGAATGTTTTAAAAGAACTAAAAAAAACAAACAGGTTTGTATATGGCATCTTTTAAAGGCAAAATACCCTGCCTATGAAAAGAAGAGACATGACTTATAAAAAGGGAAACCAAAGAACTGACTCTTCTGCAAATTAGAAGAATGGCAGCTTCTACAGTAATTTCAAGATCATTTCAAATGCATTTTCATGGAGCACTACGTGTTATTATATTAGTCAGTGCCAAAGGCCATCAAAGCTGTGTATGAGAACTTACGTTCATGTTTCTTCTCTTTCGAGAAGATAGCCATGTATGTAGAAATACTTATTAGCTCACCAGGACAAATAGCAGTCTGCCTTGCACTAAGGAAGCAAAATCTATTATGAGGGGGGGTGGGGGAGAGAGAGAGAGAGAGGCAGACGGAGAGAGACAGAGAAAGACAGAAACAGAGAGAGAGAGACAGACAGACAGAGACAGAGAGACAGAGAGAAAAACTCAGATCTGGTTCCAGTTTTTAGTCACTAGATATGAATGTATGTGAGTTGGCGTGATGTTTTATGGATTTCATTCTATTATGTGTATTATACTTATAAAAAGCCTGGAATTAGTTGGAATACAGCACTGTATGAATGATGTAATAAATACATAAATAAAATAATGAAGCATAAAGTTTAAAAGAAAAATGGGGAGAAGTGAGAACATGAATGGGAATGAATGAATGTTTGAGATATTCTGCATAGAGACAGAAAAACTGGTAGGTGAATAGGTCAATCAAAGAGAAGTCTGTCTGACAACATATGGATTTGGGGAAAGGTAGAGAGGGGTACACCCATGAACAGACACCTTTGCAAGGGAGAGAGAACCACCGACCACTCTGACCTGATGTCTTTCCAACAGAAACTGCTGCCCAATTGCTTTAGCAATTGGAGTGTGCGGTCAAACTCTGTATACAGAAAACAAAAAATACTCATGTTCTAACTCCAAAGAGCTCTACTAGATACAGAATTTAACAAGTAAATCAAATTCAGTGGCTAGATCATCGTGCCCTACAAAGTAACCATGATAGAACAAAACTTGTCCTGCTCAGTTATGAACTGTCAAATTGATTCAAATCACTCTGAATTAGATGAACGGGTATTCAACTTAATTCATTGTTTACAAATGATTTGACAAGCTGATTAGACTCGGCACTTTGTTAAAATCAACATGCAGTTGACTTTTTGAATCAAATGTTTATAACTTTCCTATATTTGCTGCATTAATGAACATTAAGTTGTAATCTCTACTCACATTTAATTTAATCAATGATCCTGTAGAAATATGAGACCATATTACACAGTGTTTCAGTACTGGTGCACATCATGCAGAATTTCAGATTTGGACAATTCCCGTATAAACATGCTAAATTTAGTGTCTTTAATAATAGAATTGTATGAGAGGAAAAATATCATCAAACAGAGCCAATAATGAATAATATTTATATTTATAATCCAGCTACCATGTAGATAAACAATTGTATAAATGTGTACTAGCCTCTAAGAAATGAGTTTGGAATGAGCTCTCTTAAGAGGAAACTGTTGAAAAGTATAAGCTATTTAATCATTATAGTTGTTCTTGTTTTAAATGCATTGCAAAACACATGCTTTCAAATAAGTGTAGAATGAAAGCAGTCATCATTTCTCCTTCTTGCAAGGATTTTATATATGAGAAAATCAAGATATTCATTTACTGAACAATAGCTCAGATCTTAGCTCTTGGGTATTTTACCGCACCCTCAATTTTTATAGTCAATGACATAGAATTACAGTAGAATATTGGGAAATTGTGATGTAATTTGTATTGAATTATACTGAAAGGATGAAAGCATAAAACAAGTTAGTTCTGTTTATTAAAATATATGGTCATAGACCAAACATAACTTAAGCTAGGTATGCAGTTATTGTCTTTAGAAATTCTTGTGCATTTGTTTAGTTTGTGCATTTTCCTGATAATCTCTCTCTAAAATGATTTCAAAGAAAATGGGCTGATGGACAAAAAGATCATGATGTAAATGCTTATTACGAAGAAATAATTTCTGGTTTGATTAATGTAAGACTATGAAATAAATTCATAATTCTCATGCTGGACAAGAAGTCCTTTGAGAAAAAATATTGTTATCTCGTGAAATGTTTAAATGATGTGAGTTTGTGTTGATGTTAGTATGTTTGTGTGAAGCCACAGCTTTCAGTCATTCTTTCTATTGTGTTTTACCTCTCTAAAATGATTTCAAAGAAAATGGGCTGATGGACAAAAAGATCATGATGTAAATGCTTATTACGAAGAAATAATTTCTGGTTTGATTAATGTAAGACTATGAAATAAATTCATAATTCTCATGCTGGACAAGAAGTCCTTTGAGAAAAAATATTGTTATCTCGTGAAATGTTTAAATGATGTGAGTTTGTGTTGATGTTAGTATGTTTGTGTGAAGCCACAGCTTTCAGTCATTCTTTCTATTGTGTTTTACCTCGAATACCAGCAACACTAGCCTGCGGTAAAACAAACACATTCCAAACACATGGTAAATATTTTAGATCTTTTTATGGTTTTATGTATGCTGCTTTCAAATTGTGTTTCTATAAGGAGACCCCCAAATTTAGATATAATTCAAACTTTTAAAAAATAAACAAACAAACAAACACCTATAACAGACATCCCTCACTTGATTTCTAAGGCTTTAATACAATTAGATGTCTATGGAGATTCTTAGTTATCCTGGTCATGGTTATCCCAAAGATACATTTTCAAGAAGCAACTGGACTTTCTGGTGTGTTTTTTTAGATGTTTTGCTTTTCATCTAAAAAGCTTTCTCAGCTCTGACTAGATGGTGGGGAAATTAATTAATACAATTAGAATTAAGCTGTATTTCTTCCTTTGGGATTCAGTTAAGAGGCTGATGATTCAAATTCTGGCAGAAATTCTCATGAAGGACAGCTTTTGGAACTTCCCTGACCTATCTCATCTTGCTAAACAAGTTTGTTCTAAGGAGATGAACAATGATTCATATAAGATCAAATAAAGATCTTATGGTCTTTACTTGTTAGCAATAGCCATAGCCATAACAATAGCACCAAGGCTTATATGTGTGTGTGTGTGTGAGTGGGACAGCACACCAATGCTCCTTGTTAGCATTTTTTTAACCCTAAAAGAGGAGATGGGGAAATTAAAAGCAGAAATGAAAGTGGATATCTCCAAAGTAGAGGACAAAGTTGGATTATTACAGCAGGCCTTGGAGAAAAATGAAGCAACAATAAAAGAGGTAGAGAAAAGGACTGAATGAACCGAAAGGAAATTAGAAAGGATAGATGAAGAATTAAAGAATGTGAGTAAAGAAATGGAGGCCTCACTGGTCTACCTAGAGATGGACAAGGCTGCTACATACTTGAGATTCCAAAATGTAGTGGAATCCAAAGAAGAAGACCTGGAACAACTAATGGCGGGAATACTGGCTGGACTATTGGAAAAGGATAAACATGACATCTTAAGGGAGTTTGATGAAGTTTACAGGATTAGCACTAATTATGCGAGATGCCACAAATGCCCAAGAGAAGTCCATATACAATTAGCGAGAAGGAGTGTCCGGAATATCATATATAGGATGTCAAGAGATGAAACAATCACGTATAAAGGTAAAGAAGTCTTGATTCTCAAACAAATACCAAGAAGAGTAAGAGAACAAAGACAAGACTACAAGTTCTTAGCAGCTTACCTAAATCAGAAAAGAATCGTATTTAAATGGCTAATCCCAGAGGGGATGTTAGTTTTTTGGAACGAAAGGAAAATTAAAATAGACTCCATGGAAAAGGCCCAGGAATTTTATGAGTGATTGGTAGGTCCGGAAGACCAGAGCAGTAAGGCGGAACTGGAAACAAACTCCCAGGAAGATCAAGGCTATCATAAGAACAGAAATGGAACTTTAGGAAATCAAGGAAATACTCATCTACATCAGGAGAGAGAAGAAAGTAGGACACATCTTCAGGCACAAGGAGAGACCGGAGCCATTACAAGACAAAGAGCGAAACAGAATTAATTAAATGGAAGAAGAAAAGAAACTACTATCAATTAATATAAATGGTTTAAATTCAACGATAAAAAGGAAAAGGATAATAGTTAAACTAATCAAACAAAATGCTGATATAATATGTCTACAAGAAACTCATATAAAGAAAACAGATGAAAAATACTAGAATGTCCGAAATTAGGGAAGCTATTTACCGCACCAGCAGACATGGGGAAAAAGAAAGGGATTGTAGTATATGTTAAAGAGGATTTGAAAGCAGATTTAATATGGTCGGATTATGAGGGAAGAACTATGGTTTTGCAGATCTGGATTAATGCCATCCCAATTCTCTTAGTGGTAATCTATGCCCCGAACAGAGATCAAAAAGAATTTTTTAAGCATCTTTATGGAAAAATAGTAGGATTGGAAAAAAGAAATATTTGTATCATAGGAGACTTTGATTCTATTGCTGATTATCAAAAAGACCACAGTAATGGGGGGAAGAACAAAGGGGGGAAAAGAGAGCTTCCCAAGATATGTATGGAAATGATGAAGGAGTTAAATTTGATTGATATATGGAGAAGACTACATCCCGAGAAAAAACAATTTACATTCTATTCAAATCCTCATCAAATATGGACACGAATTGATATGGCATGGATGAATGGGGAAATAGCAAATGAGATAAAAGGGATTGAAATTTTACCTAATGAATGGGCAGATCACAATCCCATTCAGATAATATGGAAGGGTAGGGAAAAACCCAAGAAAAGATGGACATTAAATACTCAGTTAATAAGAGAAAAAGAATACACCAACAAACTCAAGGAGGAATTAAATTATTTCTTAAAGGAAAATAATAATGGAGCAACTATGAAACAAAATATTTGGGATACAATGAAGGCAGTAATAAGAGGTATAACAATCTCTTATAACGCTAAGAGGAATAAGGAAAAATACGTCCAGCAAAACAAATTACAACAAAAAATTAAGGAATTAGAAACTCAATTACAGAGTACCCCAAAGGATTCAAAATTGCAAAATCAGATAATAATAACTAAACATAAATTGAATTTAATTGAACAATAGAGAATGATTATAAATTTGAATACAACTAGACAAACTTATTTTGAGCATGCTAATAAGCCAGGGAGATGGCTATCATATATACTAAAAAAAAGGAAAGAAAAGAGATTGATATACCAGCTAATAGATGGAAAGGGGGATATACAACAGGAGATAGAACAGAAAAAAGAAATTGCCCATAAGTATTTTGAAGAGTTATATATAAAAAAAGAAGTTAGCGAAGATAGAATAAGAAACTATTTAGATGAAGTGAAGGATAAAGCAATTGGGGAAGAAATGGAAGAATTATTAAACAAAGACATTACTTGGTTTGAATTGAAATTAGCAATAGAGAACCAGAAAAACAATAAATCCCCAGGACCAGATGGGATTACAGGGGAGCTGTACAAGGCAATAGCAGAACAAATAGGACCTCTTATGGTGGAAGTTTTTAATGATGTCTTATTGGCAGCCAGGATGCTGGACTCATGGAGGGGGGCATTGATTTCGCTGATCCTGAAGGAGAATTCGGATCCCTGATATATACATAATTTTAGGCCGATTTCACTGTTAAATACTGATTACAAAATATTCACTTCTATTATAGCAAGTAGACTAAAAAGAATGTTAAATGAGCATATATATGAAGATCAAAATGGATTTCTCCCGACCAGACAAATCAGGAACAACTTAAGAATAGTATTAGATGTCTTAGAATTTTACGAAGCCCACCCCAAAAAACAAATTGCACTTATTTTTTTAGATGCAGAGAAGGCCTTTGATAATTTAAATTGGCAATTTTTAATCCAAAAAAATTATAATATGAATTTAGGCACCAAATTTGAAAATATTATAACAACCATTTATGATACACAACAGGCTAATATTATAATAAACGGGGAATATACCCGCCCAATAAAAATAGAAAAAGGAGTCAGACAGGGCTGCCCACTCTCACCCCCTGCTCTTCATATTACCATTAGAACCATTACTAATGTGAATTAGACAGAACCCAGACATAAAAGGATTAAAAGTTAAGAAAGAAGAATATAAGTTGCAAGCGTTTGCGGATGACATAATTCTTTTCATTGAGGAACCAATAGAAAGAGGACAAAAATTGATGAATAAATTAGAACAATTTGGAGCAGTAGCAGGACTTAAAATTAATAGGAAGAAAACAAAATTAATGACTAAAAATTTAACAGAAAAACAGAAAATAGAACTAGAAGAAGTTATGGGAATACAAGTGATGAAAGTTAAATACTTAGGAATATGGTTGACAGCACATTGTAAGACACTTAAGGAAAATAATTATGATAAATTGATGCAACAGGTAAAGAAGGATTTAGAAACATGGGGCAAGCTGCAACTTTCATTATTAGGCAGGATTGCTGCTATTAAAATGAATATTCTTCCAAAATTCCTATATATATTTCAGACGATCCCAATCAAAGCACACAATTTTTTTTTGAAGAACTTAATAAAATAACTGTAAAATTTATCTGGCAAGGGAAAAAACCTAGAATAAATTTAAAGGCAATGCAGGATATGAAGAGCAGGGGAGGGCTGGCACTTCCAATTGGGAGTTGTATTATAGTGCAGCCTCTTTAGTATGGTTGAAGGAATGGGTGAATTTAACCAATAAGAGTGTTGTGAATCAATAAAAGTTACTAGCATAAATGCAAATCAGGGTTTGGGAACCTGCATACCTGATTGGCCCTTATACAACAACTAGGGATTGGTCCATAAGTAGTCCCTGATTGGCCACTATTTGGACACTTCTCATTGGTTATAAGTTTGAGCTTATTGCACATGTCATTGGTTAACAAGGTAGCAGATAACCCTATAAAAGGGTTGCTGTTGCCCATAGCCTTGCTCTGTTCTATTCTATTTACAATTATTAAAGAGTTGAAGTCACTGGTCAGATGTCTGGTCTCCATTATTTCCCAAGCTTAACAAAGAGAATATTATTCTTAGAAGGCCATGACTTGCAGAGGGGGTGGCATGCTTTTTTATGGGATGTACGGAAAACTAGCCAGAAATATTTTCACAGACACCTAATCAGAGACTCATTATTAACTAATTGGAAGAAAACACAGAAAAAACACTATCTAAAAATACCAATTTGGATTTCAACAATATATTGAAGTGTCTTTATTTTTTAATGCCAGGGTTAATTTGTCCATTTCTGCACAACTAACTTTGGCATTAAAAAATAAAGACACTTCAATATACTACAACAGCTGGAACTGCTGGTACAAATGGATAGACCAAAGATAGACTTCACACTAAAAGGCAAAAGAGGATAGGATAAATCCATAGTAGTGATACACAGATATATGTAAGGATTAGGTGTGTGTATATGGCATAAAATAAGGATAAAAAAGAGGTCTTACAAACTGTTGAAGATGGGAATGCTTTTAATTGTTTTCTATATTTTTCCCTTTCTTCTTTTTCTCTCTTTCATTTATATATGTGTTGTTGGTTTGTTTTAATTGTAAAATCAATAAAATTTATTTTTAAAAAATCCTTTATTTCCTTAACGTAAATCAATTTCCTCAAGATGGCACAGAGCTCTATCAAGGATAATTTTAATTTGAGAAAGAAATTGCTACATTTCAGCTATTCTAATTAGAAATGCACAGGTAATAAATGAAATACAGGGACAAATAGCCCATGAAGAATTCAAATATGCTGTTATAGCAATACCTATCTCTACTAATGATGACAATGAAACATAAATAGACTGATGGATACATGGATTCTCCATAATCAGTGAATGTGAAAGCCTCAACATAATTTCCAAATATGCTATTTATAATATAATATAATATAATATAATATAATATAATATAATATAATATAATATAATATAATATAATATAATATAATATAATATAATATAATATAATATAATATAATATAATATAATATAATATAATATAATATAATATAATATAATATAATATAATATAATATAATATAATATAATATAATATAATATAATATATTTAAATATACTTTGACAGGCTTGCAAAATTCAACTTTTTTGTAGTAAAATATATAAATGATCATTTATAGGCTCCATGATAGGGACCATAGAACAAATACAATCCATCTAGTAGCATCTGCAGAAAGTGACCAAAATAGGAAAATGGTGATCATAGCCTCATGATCTGATCCATATTTCTTTTGGAGATATATAAGGGTTAAATTTTGATATCAGATCTAGAGCTCTGCTTCTTTTAACACACACTTCTTGAAGATGCCATTGATATCATTTATCTCGCCATTATATTCTGATTTCTAAGCTTTTTAAGCAACTTGAAGTAACATTTATTTTTTGTATATGTATTTATTTCCTATTTTTTATCTTTAAAAATAACTCAATGTGATGAACATGCACAATACTTCTTCCTCTACTACTTTCTGTCCAACAACCCTGTGAGGTGAATTGGGCTGAGAGAGAATGACTGGCCCAAAGATACCCAATCAGCTTTAATGATTAAGGTAAGACTACAACCCATAGTGTCTTGTTTTCTAGCCTGGTGCCTTAACCATTAGACCATACTGCTTCTATTGGATCAATATTCTGAGTCCTTAAAGAAAAATATCAAACAATGAAAAAAAAAAGACCTTTAGCAACATTATACAGTATATTGAAAGTTCTCCCAAAGGAAAGTTTTCATGGAATACTGGAAACCTGTTAGGAAAGAACTAGAACAGCTATGCTTCAGAAGTTCTAACTGTTCATATGAGAAATAGAGAATATGGTAAACCAGAAAGGATTATATTGGAAAGTAAAATATATCTAATGAGAGTATTATATTATGATTAAAAAGGAAGGGAATGAAAATTTAATAAAATTTCATAGGTAAACTTTGGCTAAGTGGAAACAAAGTAAATATGAAATGATTGTATGAATATCTCTGGAATAAATATAAGATTTATTGTAGACTGGGGGATATACAACGTGGATCCTGAATATATTAGTTTTATTTTATTTTTATTCTTTTTTGTTTACAGATACAGATAATCAGAGTTGGAAAGGACCTTATAGGTCATCTATCCATATTGGTTGATTGTTCTCACTGTCAGAAAGTTTCTCCTTGTTTCCAGGTTAAATCTCTCCTTGTTCAGTTTCCATCCATTATTCCTTGTCTGGCCTACAGGAGCTTTAGAAAATAGCTTGACCCCTTCCTCCCTGTGACAGCCCCTCAAATATTGGAAGACCACTATCATGCCTCCCCTGGTCCTTCTCTTTACTAGACTAGTCAAGCCCAGTTCCTGCAACCGTTCGTTGTATGTTTTAGCCTCCAGTGCCATAATCATCCTGGTTGCTCTTCTCTGTACTTTTTCTAGAGTCTCAACATCTTTTTCATAATGTGGTGACCAAAACTGGATGCAGTACAATAGGTGTGGCCTTACTAAGGTTTATAGAGTGGTATTAGTACTTCCCTTGATTTTGACTGTATCCTTCTGTTAATACAATTTAGGATTGCATTAGCTTTTTTGGCGGCTGCTTCATACTGCTGGCCCATATTTAGCTGGTTGTCTACTAAGGCTCCAAGATCCCTCTCACAGGGATCTTGTTTATTATATATTTATTTATTAAATATTGGCTTTGAGAAAGTTAATGAAGATAATAATGAATAATGTAAAATAAAATAGGTGGTAAGCTGAAAATGGAAATAATAGGGGATAAAGAGTGGAAAATATATGTGAGGATGAAATGTTTTTGATATTGAATTAATGAATTGAAATATGAAGTGAGAACTTATTTAAAGATCAGTGGAATATCAATGATTTGATATGAAATTAGATAAAAAAAGTTGGAAATGTCATTACGACTATGTATAAATGTTGTAACCTGGAATCACATTGCTCACTTGAAGAGATGTGTAAAAAACATTTTTATTTAAAAAAAGTTCTAACTGTTCAGAAGACTTACTGCTGTGTCTGAATGCAGTTATTGGATAAATCTTCTCCCTAATTTCTGACAGATAAGTTTCAGGAATTATTGGGACATGCAAGAGAGTAAACTATGATAATTTCTGTGATGGAAAGATTGTTCAAGAAAGTTTTTCTTCAATACCAAAGTGATTGTTTCATAAATAAAAACATGTCAACAATTATGAATATCTATTTGGGTTGAATTTTTCTAACCCACATTCCTTTTGCTTTCTTGACAATTACAAGTCTATCCATCTGATCAGTAAGAGATGGGGTTAAGGGAACAATGACAGAAAATAGCCAATGATACTTTATCACCGATTGTATTTGCAAATTGGATCTTTTTTAAAACAACAACAACTGGATAATTAATGTAGGATTACATTAGTGAAGGGTATGAGCCAGTTATGATTTTCTACTGTTTCTGTCCAGATTGATTTTCAAGGGGCAAGACACATACAAGCAGCTTAGCACATATAAAAATCACGGCAGATTTTCAATTAAAAATTGTCTGGAAACAGCCTATGATTGATTACGTTGAAAAGAAATTAATTAGTACACTGCATTCTTGACAAATAATAGATTAGGAGAACAATGAGACTGAGGGCTAAGAAGCAAAATAAAAACAATTTGACAAGTGAGAATCTTCTAGAGCCAATAGAGATGAAGATAAGCTCAAACAAAAGTTAGCTAAAGCAGAGGAAAAACAAAATGTCCTTTCCTCAAGGTAAAGAAAGAACTATGATCTTCAGATATGAAATCTATCTGGTAATGTTGTTTTAATGAATACATGCAACCCACAATATTTTAATGTATTGAGGCATAGCAAAAAATTCTTTTGCATTTTCTTCACTCATCATTTCTATCAATTCCATTTGATAGAAAATAAAAAGTTTAGAAATTATTTTGGCAAAGGCTAAAGAGATTGAACGTAAGACTGCTTGTATTTAATCTGAATTATGAAATGGCCAACAGGGACAAAAGAGGAACATTTCATTGGAATATTTATTTTTATTTATTTATTTTGATTTGTCAATCACTTACAAGATAATAGGTATAAGTATATACATAGTTATGAATACATGAAATGGGTACTTAAAAGAAAAATAAAAGAAACAATAGGACAGGGCCAGTAGGCACGTTGGTGCGCTTATGCACGCCCTCTACAGACCTCTTAGGAAAGGGGTGAGGTCAATAGTAGACAGTCTAAGGTTAAAGTTTTTGGGGTTTGGGGAAGAAACCACAGTCAGGTAGAGTATTTCAGACATTAACCACTCTGTTGCTGAAGTCGTATTTCAACCGTTTGGTGCGGTTAACCTTGAATTTGTATCTATTGTGTGCTCTTGTGTTGTTATGGTTGAAGCTGAAGTATTCATTGACAGGTAAGTCATTGCAACGTATGATTTTATATACCATACTTAGATCAGACTGAAGACCACGTAATTCAAGGTTTTCTAGTTCTAGAATTTCAAGTCTGGTGGCATAAGGTATTCTACAACGAGTAGAGGAGTAGAGAACTCTTCTTGTGAAATATTTCTGGGCTTTCTCAACTAATATCAGATACGTAATGTGGTTTCCAGACTGATGAGCTGTATTAGAATATTGGTCTAGCAAATGTTTTCTATGCTCTAGTTAGTAGTGTGATATTACCAGAGAAAAAGCTATGTAGGATTAGGTTAACAACTCTTAATGCCTTTTTGGCTGTGTAGTTACAGTGGGCTCTTCACTTAGATCATTAGAGATGAGTATTCCAAGGTCCTTTACAGAGCTTGGATCATCAACAAGGTCTTGACTATTCAGCTTGTATTTTATTTTCTGATTTTATTTGCCAATATGTAAGACAGAGCATTTATTTGTTCAGATTTGAAGTTGCCATTTGTTTGACCATTCTGAGTCAAGATTACATGATAGTTTTTTTTTTCCTGAAACCAAATTGTTTATTAGAGAGTAGGTTGTTTGTCTCTAAGTGGAGGATAATGGATTGGTTCATAATTGATTCCATGACTTTACAGGTGACACAGCATAAAGAGGTTTGTCTGTAATTTTCAACTAGGCTGGGGTCTCCCTTTTTGAAGATGGGGATGACTGTGGCTTGTGACCATAGGTTAGGCAAGGAGCTGGTCCTGAAAGATTTTTCAAAAATTATGCTTAGAGGTTCTGCTATGGCAGTGGATAGTCATTGCAGTCTTTACCATTAGGTCCTAACAGGGGTGGGATGGACCTTGAGTCTTTTAGTTTGTTGTTTACAAAATTTTAAAAAGCGCAGGTGGAATTGGTGCATAGAAGGTTTTCCTCTTGTTTAATGTGATAATTGGTGCATTCAGTCTTTATCTGGTGGCATAAATTTTTGTATCAGCTTTTGAAGTTGGCAACGTGACCAGATTTGTTTTTCTGCCAGAGTGATCTCTTTTTGGATTGAAGTTTCCTTATTGTTATGGGTAATCTGTTTTTGTTTTGGGAGTTGTTGTTGGTACATATAGTTTGATGAATCTTTTGACTTCAAGTAAAAATATGTTGTAATGGTCTTCAACAGTATTGCATCCAGTGAAAAGAGATTGCCAATCAAGGGATGAGAGATTGTTGTCTATAAGATAATTGCCTTTTTTGAAGTTATAATTGGGGATTCCGTCATTGTGATGATTTTTGTGTGGACATATGTTGAGACAAAAGTCAATCATATTGTGTTGGAAAAGGGTTCTTTAGTTTGTATTCCATAAATTAAATTTAAACTATTGCAGAAGATGAGACTGAGGCAGTTGTTAAGTCTAGTATTGTTGGTTACTAGTTGTTCCAGTCCCAGATTTGTAACAGCATTGTAGAAGGTTGCATGTATGGGTTCAGTTGTGCATTCATTTAGGGTCCAGTTAATATGAGGTAGATTGAAGTCACCAAGAAAGATAAACAAATGTGGGCAGGATGTTGCCCATGTTAGTAGTGAATTTAGCTTGTTTACATGTTCGATGTCATAATCAGGTTCTCTGTAACATAGTAAGAATCGAAATGTGATATTTAAGGACAGTTCACAGATGATGGTCTCAGGAAGAGCAAGCTCCTGGGTAACTTGGATGTTTTTTAGATGTAAGGACTTTTTATAGAAGATAGCACACCACCTCCTCTACGAATTTCACCATATGATCGGTAAACATGATAGTCTCTTACTGTGGTAATGGAGTCAGGGAGAGATGCATTCAGCCATGTTTCACAGACAAATATGATGTTGAATTTAGCCATATTTAGTAAGAGGAGAAATTCAGGTATTTTATTCACAAGTCTTCTTGCATTGAGTAGCTTGCATTTAAGCCCAGCTGTAGTTGGAATTGAGGTAGTTAGGGGCATGTGTGCCTAGTCTTAGGTAATGGTGGATTGGTTGAGGTAAG
The DNA here is from genome assembly GCF_049901735.1 of Notechis scutatus. Lineage (NCBI taxonomy): Eukaryota > Metazoa > Chordata > Lepidosauria > Squamata > Elapidae > Notechis > Notechis scutatus. The sequence continues at coordinate 42,740,654 of NC_142012.1, read as the reverse complement.
GTTGTGGTTGAAGGTTAAAGCTGAGTTGTGGGTTGTGTGACTTACTTTTGATACAGTCTGCATGGTAGTCAATGTACAGCTCCTTCTCTCCATTGTCTAGACATTTTTTGAGTTCTGTGTGGAGTACACGGGAGCGGTATGGTTAGGTCAGGGCGAGAATGGAGAACGGAGGTTCTTATGGTTGGTGTTGCTTTTGGCAAGTGAATTTATAGTATAAATGAATTTACGTTTGTTTGATTCATTTTTGCAAATGACCCTGCAGAAGTGTGGGGCCACAGAGCCGTCTCTGTTTTTGAGCTCTCGGCCAATGCGGGAAATGTCAAGTATTTCATCAGGGGAGTTGGTTGATGCTTGATAATCACTGATGATGTTTTGGACAGTTGTGATGTCATCATTGTCATTGATGTCTTCTAGACCAAATAAGATGGCGTTTGGACGTTTCCGTTCGTGCTCAACAGCTTCTCTGATGAGGATTGGGATATCATTATTTGTATGATTTATGTTTTTTTGTGGATTGGGTTGTGGATTGGGTTGTGGTTGTTGGGTAGAGATGTGGTTTGTAGCTATTGGATGTTTAGGTTTTTGCGTTGTGTCTTTTTTTTCAAGGTTGGATAATCTTTCTTTTAAAGCGTCCAGGAATGCTACTATGGGAGCATACTAAGGGATGTTATTCGTGTTTCTATGGTATCAACTCTTTCAAACAGATCCAGTTTGGGTCTGCATGATTAATTAATGGAACAATTTTGGGTAATCAATATAGCAAATATCATACCAATCAATCAATTGCAATAATCTCTCTAGTCAAATAATTTTGCTAAGCAACAATCAGCCAAATCAATTAATTAGACTAATCTCTAATCAATTAACTACACTAATCATTAATCACACTGTTCAATTAAATTCACTAAATCACTAATTTTACTAATCAATTAAATTACATGAATCTTGATCTTTTAAACTAATCAGTAATCACACCATTTGCACTAAACACTCTAATCACACTAATCAATTAAAACAATAAATCAATTAAACCATTAATAAATTACTTTATAGAAATTGATTATCTAATCATTGATATAGGTAATGAGGTAAAAAAAATTGTAAGTTTTGAGGTAATGAATTAATCAGTGTTTGATTAAAGTAATGAGGTAGTATTGAGAGTCTGCAAGGAAAGGATTAATTGTGGTACTAGCAGCTGTTATTTTTGGGTGGGAGGAATTTATTGCTCCAATAGCTGCTGCTATTACGCTGTAAACAATAGGCTGTAACAGGATGTTCAAAAGCACGCTGTATTATTGAAAGAGAGCAAAACTCGCTGAATTAAAACACTTTAACTACAATCAATATGTCTCTGAATAAGTTTGTTTTCCAATAGTTTCCCAAAGTTCTTCAAGTTGAGTAGTAGTAAAAATACAGTCCAGAAATTTGGGTTAATCAATCCAATCTGTCCTTTACTTTTAAAGTTACTTCTAGTTGCAATATCTTTTTTTTCTTTACTAAATGTGACAGTCACTCCTGATCATTGATCGCAGCTAATTTCCTCCTTTGAGTCTCACTTTCCAAGGAAAATTCCACTGCAGAAATTGGGGTGATTCTTACCAAGACTAAGCACGCTGTTACAAGATCTTTCCTTTCTTTTTCACTTCCATCTCAGCTGCCTTCTTGGCTTTGATTCAGCCATGCTGACGGTTCTCTTTTTAGTTCGGATGGAGGGGTTTTCTTTGGGTCAGTTGAGGAGACTCTCCTCTCCTCGTGACCACTGAAGCATCCCTTTGCTTTTACTACCCGTCCAGGGTGACGTTCGGTTCCTAAGAGCCTCAAGGCTTGAAGAAATCGGCGGGACTTCATGGAGCTGCCACTCATCCACACCGCTTCGTTGCTTCACCAGAAGCCAAAATTTGCAATTTTGTGGCTTCATTTTGTTGTGTATGGTTCACTGGTGATCTGGTTTCAGAAAAACTGTGCCTGTAAACATGGATGGGCAGCAAATTGAGGAAGATGGTTGGTTTTCCAAAATCTACATAGTGGAATATTGATTCAAAACAAAAGAAGTTCTAAAGAGCTGTGAAAGCATCCAGAGAATAAGATATAAAAGAAAACATTTCTTTTAGGAGAAGACAGTCCTTGGGGAATAGGAGAACAATTGTTGACACAATATTTTTTTAATAATCTAACTCAGGTTTATTTGTTTCAACAATTGACTACAAGGTTACACAGTATTATAAATGTTTAGTAGAACTATAAATGTGTGATTTTCCTAACTCTTTCAGCTTTAAGACAGTTTCTCACTTTCCAGTATTACTATTTGTAATTTATGGCTATACACAGATTGGTTTGTGAAAATCAGATTCATACTAGTCATGGATTAGAATTCAGGAAAAGAGCTCTCCACATTTTTTTTAAACCTTAGTTGAAGTATTCCAAACTCAGAGATAATTAAACACACCTTCATCCTTGATTATGGGGCATGTGGAGGCTGAAAATGGAGCGCACGTAAGTGGCGACAGGTGGCAGGAGCAATGGGTGGCGACAGTGGCGGTGGTGATCCCCACAGTCTGGACGAGCTGATTGGCAGTGTTCCGGGAGGCTGATCCAACCACCAATTAGCTGCTTGTGCTAAGTCAGGCTGTGCCGAAGCTGACCAGGCTGTTTGCTGCAAGGAGGTAAATTGCTGGGAGGCAGAGGCAGATTTTTTTCCCTTGTTTTTGTCCCAAAAAGCTAGGTGAGTCTTATGGTCTGGAATGTCTTATAGTGCAAAAAATACAGTGATTTAAAATTTTCTTAATAGCAGATAGAATGTTATTAGGATTAGGATCTCACCTATTTATATGTAAAAAGCACGATAGCTGGTCAATGCAGTGCATTAAGTGTACAGTACATGTTCCTGAATTTTAAAACTTTATATTTAGTTTATATTTATGCTTGAACTATATTAAAGTCATAATGCTTATTCAGTTACAATCTATATGTGAAATATAAAAATAAATTCATGCAAAGATGAAATGCATTTACTGCCTACCTACATCTGCATATACAGTATGTCATTTAACTTTGGGATTGTTTGTTGTTTTTTGAATGCTGGCTACCATGACCAAACAGATTTTAAATGGTTAACAAAAAAGAAGATCTAGGACTATGGTAGTACAAGTTGAGGCAAGAGCTCGTTTGAGTCATTCTCCTGATATTCTAGAATGTGAGAAGTAGGATTGTGTATGCCTCACTTCCAGTTGATGGGGGGAAAAAAGAGAAAAGAATTATGTCATTCCCACATGTAAATTAGTTTTTCTCAGTGGAGCTGAAAGCTGTCCATTTCCACAGCTCCTGAGCACAGGGACAGAGCTTGCTGCTGCATGTTCTGTGATATTTATAACACTCTTCCCTGATTTTCAAATAAATATCAGCATGAAGAACTGGAAAAAAATCCCAGAAAAAGACAGTGACAAACTATGTTCAGATTGTGGTTGAGAAAACTACATAGATATATCCACAAAGTCACCAGGTGTTAAATTTGATCTGAAAGATACTTGGATTAATTTACTTAGCCACTAGAGAAAATCCCAAGAAAATAATGGGTTGGAACAGAAAAAGAATGCAGCCAACACTGGGAACAGAAAAGAAGGAATGGAAAAGGGCAGAAAGACAAGTTTTAAACAGATCACTAAAGGATCATTTTCATCTTATAAAAAAGGAATCTCTGGTCCAAATATAGAGTAAGATTTCTATTTACAACTTATGAAGGTCTGGACAGATATCTAAGACTGCACTACATTCCTCTTCTTTCTACATAAAATATTTTAATCATAACAATTAACAAATGGATAGAAGTAGTTTTAAAGACAGGATTTAGTTGTCAAGAAAGTATTCTCTTTTTTCTAAGGCACTGGCCTCTTATATTAACTTGCCCATCAACAAGGAATGTGTGTAGGAAATCAAACCTTTTGTTATGACTAATCAAGGCAATAATAACAATGAACAGTAATTAAAAGAAGAATGTTATTTTAGAGACAAGATTATTAACAGACATACCTGCTGATTTAAAGAATCCTACAAAAAGTAGAACAGATATGATTTTTTAATTTTTCTACAAATGGCACTAGAAATATGGAATGGCAATTGCATTAAAAATAATTTTAACTAAACTTTCAGAGATATTATTAAGAGCCGCAGTTGTGCAGTTGTGTTAGAATGCAGTACAGCAGGCTCTTTTGCTGATCATCGGCTGCCAGCAGTTTGGTAGTTTGTTTATTTATTTATTTATTTGATTTGCCAATTGTTTACAAGATAATAAGTATAAGTGTATACATAGTTGTGAATACATGAAATGGGTACATATAAGAAAAATAAAAGAAGAATAAGAGAAACAATAGGACAGGGACGGTAGGCACGTTGGTGCGCTTATGCACGCCCCCTTTTGAGTTTGGGTCTCACCAGCTCAAGGTTGACTCAGCCTTCCATCCTTCTGAGGTCCCAGATTGTTGGGGGCAAAAAGCTGACTCTGTAAACCACTTAGAGTGGGCTGTAAAGCACTATGAAGTGGTATATAAGTCTAAGTGCTATTGCTGTTATTGCACTGTAATTTGTAGATTCTACACCCAGCAAGAATGACCCCAAACTTTGTTCCAATTATAATCAATCTATCTCAAATCACAGAGTGACAAAAAAAGGGGTAGCCCTATACCTGCCAACTGTCTATACATACGCAAAGATCCGTGCATGGATGTGTAGCAGGTAGATGACATAGATTTAAGATTTGATGAGTACACTTTAAGCATCAGTCTTTGACAACACAATGGGTCACGTCTTTTCCTTAATATAATATTGTCATTGAAATTGAACATCCTAGTTTTGAAGATTTAGAGCACTCTGTGTGAGGATCAGTGCACTCTCCTTTGAGAAATCTGTCACTGTCATTTCACTGCTTGAGACTTAAGAATGGGTCTATTGTTGCAAACAGCTGTAGCATGAAGACATTTAAGCTAGACATTACTGCCTGTGGTGTTTAGTGCTCCAAATATTTCAAACACTGACATTACAAATTATAGAAAGAGTTTAAAAACAAAACAAACAAAAGTGCTCTCTGCATAGCCTATTTAACTCTCCTTTCCTTTGATAATCTTGATCATTTTTTTATTTATTTATTTGGTTTGTTAATTGCTTACAAGATAATAGGTATAAGTAAAAACATAGTTATGAATACATGAATACATATAAGAAAAATAAAAGAAACAATAGGATAGGGACGGTAGGCACGTTGGTGCGCTTATGCACGCCCCCTACAGACCTCTTAGGAAAGGGGTGAGGTCAATAGTAGACAGTCTAAGGTTAAAGTTTTTGGGGTTTGAGGAAGAAACTACAGAGTCAGGTAGAGTATTCCAGACATTGACCATTCTGTTGCTGAAGTCGTATTTCCTGCAATTAAGTTTGGTGCGATTAACCTTTAGTTTGTATCTATTGTTTGCTCTTGTATTGTTATGGTTGAAGCTGAAGTATTCATTGACAGACAGGACATTGCAATGTATGGTTTTATACACTATACTTAGATCGGAGTGAAGGCAGCGTAGTTCTAGGTTTTCTAGGTCTAGAATTTCAAGTCTGGTGGCATAAGGTATTCTGCAACAACATAACATAACATAACATAACATAACATAACATAACATAACATAACATAACATAACATAACATAACATAACATAACATAACATAACATAACATAACATAACATACATAACATAACATAACATAACATAACATAACATAACATAACATAACATAACATAACATAACATAACATAACATAACATAGCAACATAATGTTATTATGCTGGCCACACATTTAATCCCAAAAGGAAACAAGAAAGGCAGGTGATGAAGACTGCTTTGTTTTATGGCAAAAATCATATAATTTGGGAAACTCAGAGTATAAAATGTACTGGCCATTATGCTAGTCTCCCAGATGTAATTATTGTTCTTCTAGTTGTCATGCATAAGTGCAGGGTAATGAAACATAAGTAGAAAGCTTGAGTTGCCATTAATGATTTATTCATTTTAAAATACCTGATTGTGTGGATTGTGCTTCACTGCTATAATTATTTTTGTGCTTTTGGTATCTGGCACTTCCTAAAATATTGGGAAAATTGTTCAGACAACAAGCAGAAGTTGTTTCTGTTATAAAAAAAGACGGTTGTATTTTTTGTGGAACATCTGGTTCACACTGACCATGCCTTTCCTAATCACACTAAAATAAATAGATATGGTATTTTATGCTGAAATAGTTAAAGTGGGTGGTTCAGAAAAATCTGATGAAGAATTATTCTCTCCTTTTGTTTTGTGATGAATCTGTACAAGCTGTGATAATGGCTCAGTCACCAGATGCATAAGACATCTGGTGTAAACTGACATTGCTAGGGCTTGCAAGATTAAAAGGTTCAGCTAATCACAGCTTTATTAATGAATTAGATTTGTTTTTTTTCCTTAAAGAGCTTAGAATGACTTGGAGCTGACTCCTGTGACAGTCTTTTCTAGGCAGTTTATAGGGCAGACCTGCTGAGTTTTAGCAGTGAAAATGCACTACATCTTTCCAAATTACTCTCTGGTTAAACATCTGATTTGTTTTCAAAACTGGTCAGAGACAAGAGACAACCTCCATGAGACACTCACTGGTCTCACTAGAATGGAGACAATCACATATATATGTCTACTTCTTCCTCCATACCTTCTTCCTCCTCACATTCAGAATGATTATCCATATCTCAAATTTTTGATGCACAAGTGAATGGCTTTTACTATTGAGAAGTTCTCCAAGAACATAAACAGAAGGGGACTATCACTCATTGCATGCTAAACAGGCATGTTGGGATTCTGCAACTTTTTCATGATACTAATAAAATAAATAAATAAAAAAGAAAGAAAGAAAGAAAGAAAGGTATTAGAATGCATTAGAACCAATCACTGGCTAAGGATAAATCCATACACACACAATGTAATATCTAGTTCCATCTTCTGAAGGAAGGCAGTGGCTCATAAGGTTAGGAGGCAGGGCTGATGATCGGCAGGCTCATGTTTGAGACCTGGTTGCTGCCATGGGATGAGTTAAGCTTTCATCACATGTCCCACCTTCTGTTGACCCAACTGTTTGAAAGCAGGCAACTGCAAGCAAGGGTACCTTTTTGGTCAGCAATTTAATGGGTACCTGAAAGCAGCCCCAACTGGGCATCCCCTGGGCAACAGTGAAGTCACCAATCAATCCTTTCAATTCAGAAGCATTTCAGTGCTACCAATAGAACAGAAATAGTAGTAGTAGTAGTAGTAGTAGTAGTAGTAGTAGTAGTAGTAGTAGTCCCATCTCCCAATTTATTTTTGTCAAAAAAAAAAGCATTTGTGATAGCCAATGGACACAGCAGAAGTCTAGGAAGCAGAAAAGAAATGGAAATAACACTTAACCTGACAGGGATAGCTTCTATTTGAAGTTCCAGTTGAAAGTCATAGTTCCTTTCTTTCTAAAAATGGACTTCTGTTTGTGTGTGATAAAAGAAAAGTAGAAAAGTCATAGGGCAAAATAGGAAGAATGCAGATGGGGTTACCTTGTTGGGATAGAATGATTTCAAGATTAAAGCTTCCTCATAAAGCACCATTGTTACATTTGTGCACATTGGGGCAAGTATTGGGTTAAAGTGCAGTATTGGGTTAAAGTGCAATTATAGTATTATTTTTATGCTTTTCTCTTCCCCTTCTACAGGGCATCAAAGAATGTTTACCCAAAATAATGGGAGAATGTTCAGATATTGTCTCAAGTGGCATGGTCTGTCCATAGGTTTAATTCAGAAAAAGCTCAGGCCCACTCATACACCTGCAGTGGTCCAGCTTCTTTGGACAATGAATATTTCATTAGATGATGTTACATCATCAGGTAAGGCTCATGTGCAGTACGCATTCTGTCGTGAAAGGCCTTTTGCTGTTGGGAGCATATACAGGCAAGGCGTTTTAAAAGTTAAGAATATATTCCTTAAAAATAAGGCATTATTTTTTCAGTTCAGAAAAGAATTTCCATCTCCTCGATGTCTGTTTGCACCCTTTATTTTTCTTTTCCCCATCTTCAGTAATGGGAGAAAATTCTTAGCACAACATTAAAGGTGTTATTTATGGTTCGGCAGTCTAATACTCTTGATATAAAATCAGGGGTGGGATTCAAATTTTTAACAACTGGTTCTGTGGGCGTGGCTTAGGCATGGCTTGGTGGTCATGTGACTGGGTGGACATGGCTTGGTGGTCATGTTATTGGCTGGGTGTGGCCAACTTAATATCACTCACATTGAGGCACGCACTTCCTCGCCTGGCCTCTCATGACTGTGGGGATGCTGCAACAGTCGTAAGTGTGAAAAATGGTCATAAGTCACTTTTTTCAGTGCCATTGTAACTTTGAATGGTCACTCCACACAAGCAAAGTACCAGCAAAGGAGGGGAAAAAAACTCCAGAGAAGTTCCTGAGATAGGAAGTCTAGTCCTGCCAAGAATGTAATAAGGGTTAACGGAGAGGCAGTTTCTTTAAGGAACACCAGAATGTTTCCCTCCTGCCTTCCTTACAGGATTTGGCCAGTAATTTCTTCTAACAACCGGTTCTCCGAACTGCTAGTATGTTAACAACAAGTTCTAGCGAATAGGTGCGAACTGGTAGAATCCCACCCCTGTATAAAATGAACTGTTCTTAAACTAAGGTAAGTTTAAACCTCTGGGATGCAATTTGGAAGAATTGCATATTTTATACAGATTACCTTACAACTGCATCCAAGAATTTAGAATCAAAGGGCTAGGTGTTCAAAGTTATTGGAGTTTAGCAGAAAGGGAGGCTAAACCAAATCAAATAAAAAACAATAGGAAAACTTTCCTGCTTTACACTCACATTAAGCAATTTACCCACATGACTAATGCATGTGAAGATAGATTTATAAATGTTCATGGACTTACTTTGCAGTAGGTTCCTTAAAGTCTGTTGAAGGTGAACCAGAAAAGTCTTTCATGGATTCAGTCCATATTTAAAGAGGGGAGGGGGTTGAGAGGAAATCATTTGAAAATCAGAAAAAGTCATTCAGTGATGATTCCTATTCCATATGCAGAACTACTAACTAACAATCAAAGGATATCACATTATAGGGAAAGTTCTGAATCACAAAATATGGCACCTTAAAAATATTTCCTGGACCATATTCTAGTATTCCAACATGGATTTCCATTTGCAAAATCTATTCGTGGACTGTGTTTATAACAAAGCTGTCTGATGATGTGTCTGACTCCATTGATATTCTGGTAAATCCATAAGGGATCCATATTATATTCCTGGCATCATTTCTGCTTCTTGCAAATGACACCCCATATCCTAATCGTGAACAGCTATGACTGAAACAACAAAATATCTATGTGTTTTTCCTGGCAGTTGATAATCACAACTTTCCATTTATAGGAAAATCAGACCATTCTTTTTTTTTTTTTTTTTTGAAGGACTGCAGATATAGCATAACTTGGTCTTCACTGTACATTTTCATCTTCCTGTATCCCATCAACCCCAGGAGTGGAGCACTGTTCATCTGGAATAACTTACAGTAATTTATCATTTTTCTTATTGATTCTCAAGATTTATTTATTTATTTGATTTGTCAATCGCTTACAAGATACAGGTATAAGAATAAACATAGTTTTGAATACATGAAATATATATTTATAGGAAAAATAAAAAGAAACAATAGGACAGGGATGGTAGGCACGATTGGTGCGCTTATGCACGCCCCCTACAGGCCTCTTAGGAAGGGGGTGAGGTCAATAGTAGAACAGTCTAAGGTTAAAGTTTTTGGGGTTTGGGGAAGAAACCACAGTCAGGTAGAGTATTCCAAACATTGACCACTCTGTTGCTGAAGTCGTATTTCTGCAGTCAAGTTTGGTGCAGTTAACCTTGAGTTTGTATCTATTGTGTGCTCTTGTATTGTTATGACTGAAGCTGAAGTATTCATTTGCAGGTAGGACATTGCAATGTATGATTTTATATACTATATTTATTACTTCCCCCTCCACCAACAAAACCTATTCTTAGAACTATAGTTTGATTAATCTCAAGAGATAATATACCTGCTGGGAGAGCATAGATTTCAACAAACAAATAAATAAATCAATGGTATACTATGTACTGCAGAATGACAGATGCCTTTAACAACACCCACCCATGCCTGCATATAATTGTTTCCATTGCCTATCATAACTATATGATCAGGTTCCAAATTTATTTGAGGTGGGGGGAGAGACAAGCTGTTTCTAAAGTAACCACTGTTTAAGTGCTTTCAACTGCAACTTGGCCTCTTGACTTTGGGAAAGGTCACACAAAATTATGTGATGATATTCTGAGATCCCCCAGAAAAAGTAAAACTTCACTTCCTCTAACTTAAAAAAAAATCAGATTAGAGTATTAAACAAGATGTTGGCCTACAGTGAGTGTTACTGCTAGGAAATTAACTGGAATTTCATTGCAACCTATAGTCTTTTCCCTGAAGTGCATGATCAGCAAATGTTTCTGGTTGTTAACCATAAAGGTAGCTGATCTTAAAATATTAGATAAGTTTCAGGGAAAGCATCTTCATGTTGCTATGATATATTTCCTATATCATAGTGCCTATTTTATTTATGTATTTATTTATGTCCCAACTTTATTATTTTTTAAGCAACTCAAGGTAGCAAACAAACCTAATCTTCCTCTTCCTAGTTTTCCAACATAAACAACGCTGTGTGGTGGGTTTGGCTGAGAAGGCCGTGAAGGTCACCCAATTGGATTTCATGCCTAAGGTGCAGAGGTGGTATTCAGCAGGTTCTGACCAGTTCTGGAGAACCGGTAGCAGAAATTTTGAGTAGTTTGGAGAACCGGCAAATACGACCTCTGACTGGAGATTTATCCTTCTTCTGCCACACCCACCAAGCCATGCCCCCAGAACATGTAGTATTTTTTTTTTAATCCCACCACTGCTAAAGTGGGATTATAATTCATAGTATCCAGGTTTCTAGCTTGAGGCCTTAATCACTACACTAAGTTGGCTCTCATTATGACCATGAACTCTGTGATTGTTCAAATGGTGGGCTATGGTCACCATGACCTCTGGCTATCACCACACTGATTGGGATTGGTGGTTATCACAGCCAAGCTAAATCTGGAGAGTAATAGATTTATCAGTATTGTCTTGGATACTTCTGATTAAGTTTTGGCTTATTTAGTTCTAAGATGCTATAAGGTTGGTTCATGCTCATAAATTCATTCCTAGAGAAAAGTAATGCAATAACAGGAAAAATTAAGAGAATAAGATATCTTTGCAATGATTTATACCTTCTGAAACTCTGGAAATGAATAATGGATCCAAGCATCTTGATCCATTATAGTTCTTGTTCCTAGATTGAACTATATTTAATTAATGTGAATGGATTAAATAAATTCAGAGAAAGTTTCAACATCTTAGGCTTCTTCCTAGAGCTCAGATTTCCATGCCTCATTTTTAAAAAAAGATTCCTTTGACAAAGGTAGAATGTACATTGTTCCAAAATTTGAACTATTGATTTACATGCATATAAATCATTCCCACTACCTGACTTTACTGGACTGCTGCAGTCTAGTGAAATATTTTCCTCTTTATTTTCTAAACAATGAATAAGTAACACCATCTCTTTGCCTGGTTGCATGATAAACTAACATGAAAGAAATGAACCAAATACAAGAAACAATTGTTTCTCTGTGAGATGTGGTTGATTTTATGGTTTGTATCAGTTTAGCAGGTAGAACCAATATGATCAGGATTCAGAAGAGAAAAAGAAGGAGAGAGAAATACCATTTGACATCTGGGTGTTCCTCTACTTATTTTGGAAATAGTGAAGGAGAAAACAGAATGTTCATGCTATATTAGTATTTAGAACATGGTGGATATTTACACTTTATGAATACATAATCACTATACGGATAGGATTTAGAAGCAGATAATATTTTCTTGAAAACAATTTTACTGAAATGTTTTGAATCAGCATTTTTGTGTGCATTATGCAGTAGTAGTCCTGTAATTAATCAGTAGGTTTGCAAGCATCCGGGACAAATTTATTAGCATTTGCTGTCATACACACAAAAATATATCTCTGGCTGCTGTAAAGGATATAATTGAATCGAAGAATAAACACACCACAATCTAAGCTAAATTGATCTAAGAGCTTCACATAATTTTTATTTTTAAAAATCATCTGTTTACCAATGCTTTGTGAATCTTATTTAGATTAAACTCAGTTGCATTATGACACAAATTACCTTTCAGAAGTGGCTGTATATTTGGGGAAATGTAGTTCCAAAAACTGAGGGAATCCAATTGAATAAAACTTTTTTTTAGGAAATCACAAGTTTTATTTTTTGATATTTGTATATGTGTGCATGAATATGTTTTGGAACAATAAATAAGTAATCAGGCTAGAAATTGGGACACCATGGGTTCTAATTCTGCCTTAATCACAAAGCCAACTGAGTGATCTTGGAATACTCACTCTCTCACTCCAGGAAGCAGGCAAGGGCAAACCACATTTGAAATCTTGCCAGGGAAACTGCAGGGACCCTGCAGTTACTGCAAGACTTGCTTATAAGCACCAAAACAAAATAAAAAAAACCCACAAAAATAAAAATCTATGCATGAGCTCCTTAACTCTTTTTACTTGCACATTCACTGCATGTAGATATGAAATAGAGAGAATGAACACATAGATTGGAATCTCCTGCCATATTACCTTTCTGGCTTTATCAGTATTCATATGGACCTGGGAAGTGTAGCTGAAATATGAGAAAGTTTTGCATGGGACAAATGCCATCTACAGATAGTCCTCAAATTTCAACCACAATTTAGGCCATAATTTTCATTGTTAAGTGAGTTACACCCAATTTTACAACTGTTTTTTTGCCATGGTTGTGAATCTGACTTTCCCTATCAACTTAGCTTTTTGGAAACTGGCTGGGAAGTTTGCAAATGGCAATCACATGACCCTGGGACACTGCAACTGTATTAAATACATTGCTAAACATCCAAATTTTCATCATATGACTATGGAGATGTTGCAATAGTTGTAAGTGCAAGTACTGGTTCTAAGTCACCATTGTAACTGTGATGACCTGGGGTGTGTCACAAAGGCAACACAGTCAGATAATCAGTAGGAGTCCCTTTATTAGCTCCAACTTTGCCTCCAATGTCCTGGTTACCTTCTGGCTGGAGAAAAACTCTCCCAGGAACAGCCTTTGGCTGCAGAGAATTAAGTCCAAAACGTGGTCAACAAAAAACTGTAACTAAAAATCCAAACAAGGCAAAATAAGGTAATTAATCCAGTACGGCAGGACAAAGAATTCAGATGTGAAAGCACAGCAATAACTCAACATGGTTGACAGGATGCCAGGAACGCAGATAATCAAAGTACACACAAGATAAACTCACGTTTGTTCCCAGCAGACCCACACTCAGCATGCATCTCTTTTAAACTTCCTTCTCAAGTGGCTAATGAAGGGAATCAGGGCCCTTTCCTCCCCCGTAAGCCACGCAACCCACATTGCTTTCTCCTCTGTTTCTCTCTGTATGCCCTAGGATGAACTTCCTCTGCCTTGTTCTACCTCTTCCCTGCTCTGCCCAGCCAGATTTTGCCCTTCCCCAGTTTTCTCTACAATCAACGAAGCCACACTCCCACTCCCTGTCAGCTGTTCATCTTCCTCCTCGGATTCAGACTCCAACAGGGGCATGACAATAACTTTGAACAGTTAAATGAATAGTTGTAAGTTGAGAACTGCCTGTAGTTCAATTTTCAGGCTATAATAATCCACAAAATCACCTACAGATCCAATGAAAGTATCTGAGTATTGCTGTTGATCTAGTTTTATATGATGATTCCAAAAGGTGAGACAAATCCTGTTTTAGAGGGGAAAATTTTAAATTGTCCAGCTGTCACAAAGAGTCAAAAAACACCAAGGTTATCAATATTATTACTTTCTAGTTCTTTTTGAGGCTACATATTGTACATATATCCATTACTACACAAAATTCATTGCCAAAGCATTTAAACATAAGGAGTTTGAAATATATATGTTATGAATTTCAGAACATCATCATATAAAAATGGATACTTGAAGGAAAACAGAGTAAACTTTTAATGGATGCTTGTAATTGTAAACCCTTCTATAACTTCCTAAATAACTTTGGCTATTCTCACATTTTTAGGATACCATTTGATCTTAAAGTGTCTCATGACAAAGGAAAACTTGACAACAAAACCTGAACAAATTGCAGTAGCTAAAATATGATCATTTAATGTTTTAACTTCATTGTGAATAATAGGCAAACGCAAAAGGCATTCAGTTCTAAGAATTACAGAAACTTTCAAACTTGTTTTAAAAATTTCTATGGAGATTCTCGATCATCCAGGTCATGGTTGTCTCAAAGGTACTTTTCTAAATGGCAACTGGACTTTTCTTGTTTTTTCCTTGAAAATGTTTTGCTTGTCATCCAAGAAGTTTCTTCAGTTCTGTTCCAGAGCCGAAAACATATCTTGGATAAGAAGATAAATGTTTTCAAGGAAAAAAACCAAGTAAACCCAGTTGCCTTTTGGAAAAGTACCTTTAGGACATGTTTTAAAAAGTGATTTTATAATTTTTTTGAATAGAGGACATGCATAGACAAGTGCATTTCCATAATCATTCTTCTGTGAACCAAGGTAGAAAGTCAGTTTGGTGTAGTGATTAAAGTGCTGTTACAAAAACACCAGGAGCTTGTGAATAATAAGTCTGCCTTAGGCATGAAAGTGCCCCCCCCATGTGTAGGGGTGTGTGTGTGTGTATGTGTACAGAAGAGATGGAGGAAGGCAATTCTATGCAATAGATCGTTGGGTGCCAACATGAGTGGAGTGGGTAGAAAAAGAACAAGAGCAAGATTTCATAGCTTAATGGTGAATAGATCTTTTAAGTTGTTGGTCCATGAAACTAAAAGGCCTCATTTGAACTCTAGTTTGGCTAACTAAACACCTTAGTAACTGATGGACTGCAAATGCTTGCCTACAAATACAAAAAAAAAAAAACACCTTTGTGCTAGAAACAAAAAATGCAATTTCCCCAATTTCTTTCCAAACATGTGTTGGACATAATGTACCTTGATTACTTTGATATATGGTTTGTACCTTGCTCACCTATCATCTGCAGTTTCTTAGACAATTTTGTATATAGCCATAGAAACTTAAAAGGCTAAAAAATAGCTAACTGAAAGCTACAGTAATGCACAATGTCTTTTATTGTTAAAAACAGTGAATAAGACTTGCACTAATGTACCCAGGTTTGAAAGGGAATATCATCCACTTATGATGGTTTCAAGAGCCAGATATACATGGAAAACAACAAGCTCAAATCTTACTTGTCCCCATCCCTGTTTCTTTATCCCATAGAATAAATCTTTAATATTTTATAAACTTCTGGATGCAGACAAATGATATTAGGAGGCAAAGAACAATGTCCATTTTATGTGCATCTGGAATTTTAAAGTGTTTGATACATTTTTGTGGAATTACCTTCAGGAATGTTGTTTTGCTTTATCTGATAGATGCAAACTGGTTACAGTTTGCATTTATATATTCAACCATCACAGCCTCTCTGATTTGAGCTTGGAAGGATAGGTCAGAGCAAGAGATCTTTATGTGCAACATTCTTTAAAATCATCAGTGACTATGAATTACAAGTTGGAACCTGAAAATAAAATAGCAGTATTCCTGATTGTTTTATATATACATCTTATAGTTCTTAGAAAAGTAGTCTTTCTGTTTATTTAATAGATGATGATGTGGTAGGCAGGAAAAATACCCTTCTCTAGGCTATGTCCGGACTGCAGCATTAAAATTGCTTTAGTAGGTAAAGTAAGTACCGTATCTATTATTCAGTTGACCCCGAGTCCCAATTGCAATCTGGTTGGTACTCACTAATGTCTCAAGGCACCACTTAAAGGCCAAATTTGACTTGCTAAGCAAAAGCATCATTTTTTTTAGAGGTGCAACTAGACCAAAAGCTACAATCACAGTGTTCAAGCTAGATGAGTTTTCTTCATTGATTACATGGTAGTATAATTTTGATCTACCCCCATGCCAATGGCATCATATTCATGAATGAAAGTGCCATTTCAAGGCAGCAAATTTCATTTTAGAAAGAACAGATCTAGCTGTTCATATCTGTACTGGCACAGGATAGGAGACATTTCACAGTAAAACCAAACAGGACAGTTTTTAGTAGGGAGGATAAAGCTAGAAAGTTTGAAACTGGATTTGTTGGTAAAATTTCAAAAAACAAAACAAAGCAAAAAACCTACAAAACTCCTTGATCCTGTGAATGAGAAAATGAGAAATTCACCACATTCTGTGGATCTATAAATTGCAAATTTGAATTTTTCCCATTTTGGTTGAAACCAATCAAGCAAGCTTTCTTTCCAAGCTACTTTGAATTTATATTACTTTTCTGCTGTTGAGTAAATTGCTCAACCTTGAGTAAATTGCTATTTTCACCTAGCAATTGTGTTTGAAGTCTGAAATTGTCCTCTTTGAACTAAAGTGTCCAGAATCCTACTCAGTATTCCAGATATGGCAATTGTTAAATAGAGAAGAATGACTACTTCCTGTATATTTGATACAATGCTTTCTAATGCAGACCAGAACTCTAATAGCCCTTTTAACAACTGACTCCTGTTCAGCTTGTAGTCAAGGACCACACCCAAGTCTTTATCAGATGTGGATTTTCCAATTTACACATCTTTCAACTTGTATGTGTGATGCATTTTATTCTCTTAAATGTAATCTTAAATTTCTCTCTGTTAAGGGACATTTATTTATTTATTTATTTATTTTATTTATTTATTTATTTATTTGATTTGCCAATTGTTTACAAGATAATAAGTATAAGTGTATACATAGTTGTGAATACATGAAATGGGTACATATAAGAAAAATAAAAAAATAAGAGAAACAATAGGACAGGGACGGTAGGCACGTTGGTGCGCTTATGCACGCCCCCTACAGACCTCTTAGGAAAGGGGTGAGGTCAATAGTAGACAGTCTAAGGTTAAAGTTTTTGGGGTTTGGGGAAGAAACTACAGAGTCGGGTAGAGTATTCCAGACATTGACCACTCTATTGCTGAAGTCGTATTTCCTGCAATCAAGTTTGGTGCGGTTTACTTTGAGTTTGTATCTATTGTGTGCTCTTGTGTTGTTATGGTTGAAGCTGAAGTATTCATTGACAGGTAGGACATTGCAATGTATGATTTTATATACCATGCTTAAGTCAGACCGAAGACGGCGTAATTCAAGGTTTTCTAGTTCTAGAATTTCAAGTCTGGTGGCATAAGGTATTCTACAATGAGTAGAGGAGTGTAGAACTCTTCTTGTGAAATATTTCTGGACTTTCTCAATTGTGCTAATATCAGATACGTAATGTGGGTTCCAGACTGATGAACTGTATTCGAGTATTGGTCTAGCAAATGTTTTGTATGCTCTGGTTAGTAGTGTGATATTACCAGAGAAAAAGCTACGTAGGATTAGGTTAACAACTCTTAATGCCTTTTTGGCTATGTAGTTGCAGTGGGCTCTAGCACTTAGATCATTAGAGGTGAGTATTCCAAGGTCCTTTACAGAGCTTGGGTCATCAACAAGATCTTGACTATTCAGCTTGTATTTTATTTTCTGATTTTTTTTGGCAATATTTAAGACAGAGCATTTATTTGTTGAGATTTGAAGTTGCCATTTGTTTGACCATTCTGATACATAGTCAAGATCTTTTTGTAGGGTAGCAGTATTGTCTGTGGTATTGAACAGCTTTACATCATCAGCGAAGAGAACACAATTGCTCTTAATATGATCACAGAGGTCGTTTATGTAGAGTATGAAGAGAGTTGGTCCTAGAACACTGCCTTGGGGGACACCACTATTGACAGGTACTGGATTTGATAGGACGCTCCCGATTTTGACCATTTGTTGTCTGTTTGACAGGAATGCTTCTATCCAGTTATTCAGTTGTCCAGAGATACCATAGGATTTTATTTTTAGGAGTAGTTTGTCGTGTACCACTGAATCAAAGGCTTTACAGAAGTCTATGTAGATTGCATCTATTGCTTTGCCCTGGTCGAGTTGTGTCGTCCATATGTTTTTGCAGTGTAAGAGTTGTAGATTACAGGATAGTTTTTTTCTGAAACCAAATTGTTTATTGGAGAGTAGGTTATTTGTCTCTAAGAGGAGGATGATGGATTGGTTAATAATTGATTCCATGACTTTACAGGTGACGCAGCATAAGGAGATTGGCCTGTAATTTTCAACTAGGCTTGGGTCTCCCTTTTTGAAGATGGGGATGACTGTGGCTTGTGACCATAGGTTAGGCAAGGAGCTGGTCCTGAAAGATTTTTCAAAGATTATGCTTAGAGGTTTGGCTATGGCAGTGGATAGCTTTCTTAAGAAGTAGGCACATATTCCATCCGGTCCAATAGATAGAGATGGTTTTAGATTGCGTAGTGATTTTTCAACATTGTCTTCTGTGAAATCGATATGTATTAGATCATTATTGTTATCTGTGGTACGGCTAGGAAATACTGGGCATGATCCATTGCTGTTTACAAATACTGAGCCGAAGAATGTGTTAAAGATGTTGGCTTTAATGGTGTCGTCGTTGCAGTCTTTACCATCAAGTCCTATCAAGGGAGGGATGGACCTTGAGTCTTTTAGTTTGTTGTTTACAAAATTGTAAAAAGCACGGGTGGAATTGGTGCTTCTGAGTTTGGTCTTCCAAAATGTCCAATTTAGACTGCAATCTTGTTCTGTCATGCTGGATGTTAACTATACCTACCAATTTTAGACCATCTTTAGCTTTCTTTGAATAAGCAAAATAGAAAATAATTTGAACATCATGTCCCTTTGTTAGTTGTTAAAATTATCTGAGAAAAGGAAAACATAAAATTTAGAAAAAATTAATATATGACAGATTCGTGCTAGGTCAGAATGGCAAGTATTTGGCTGCAAAAATTATGTATAGTGATTGATTGTGAATTGGGTTCATCCAGGAACATATATACCTGCACTTATATAGCAGCACATATTTACCCACATTGTACATGGCACAAACACAAAGCCTCAACGGGGAATAAAGATGTTCTACGCACTCTGCCAAATGGTTATGTAAGAACAGAATAGTTGGGTGAGATGAATATCAAGACAACATACTATTTGCCTGCTGTTTTAGCAAAATGGAAGCAACGATCTTGGATGAAAGAAAATTAGTTGGAAAAAGCAAATTAAAATTGTGTCCTTCAAAACAGCTGAGTTCATAGACGATAGGAGCACATGAGGGCAGAGACTGACAGCGAGGCAGAGGAATTCCCAGGGCTGAAAGCAAGTTTTTGAAACTTTCTATCAGCTATTAGTTGCTACTATCTATAGTTAGTTAGAACCCTGAACTCTGCATTTATTAACATTTAAATGGTCACCAGCTAACATAATAAGGCAAGGATGGAGAATATCTCTAGAACAGTGTGATATAGTGGTTAAATTAACACTTGGATGATTTGGATTGAAGTTCATACTCAGCCACTAGATAATTTTGAACTAGTTACTCTCAGATGAATTTATCCCACAAGGTCATTGTGAGGAGAAACATTATCTATGCTGGCTTGAGATTCTGAATAAAATGTAGTACATACTGGAATTCTAACAATAAAGAAACCTTGGATTACAAATAGTGATAAGAATAGACAAAATGATAAAAGTTTTGAAAGGAAAAAAAGGTTGATTGTTTTTGGCCTTGATTTATTTAGTTATATATTTTAAATGGATGGCATTACTAAGAACTTTTCATAATATAAAAACCTAACAAATGTTGACAAATAATGTATGCCCAGCATACACTAAATAAGTATTCTGGCTTTCTCTCTTGAAAAATAGATTAACAGGTTTTAAGACCAAACACAAAGTATCTTGCAGGTTCATAAATCAGCTGCCTCTACCCAATCGTGAGTTTGTAACTGGAAGATTCTGCACCTGGTGTTCATAAACCATACCTGTGCTACATATCTATAAGATGGTGAAAAGAGAGATATTTGTATCACTTGCTATCCTCATCCTCAAGTTATTTTGTAAATTTGTGCAGCAATATATTCTACCATAAAATTCAAGGCATTTGATGGAGTTCCTAAAAAGCCATCAGTAAAAAGTTAAGATGTGGATGTATTAACAAACGTTCACAAATAAACATATGTGTGTTAATAGTTAATATTCATTCATAATGATATAACACTATTCCTCAAAAGTCCACTGAATTTATATGCTTGTACATTGGGTTCATTGTAACAAATGATTCAGCAAGCCAGTTTGGTCTATTGGTTAAGGCTAGAAAGGAGATACTGTGTGTTCAGGTCCTGCCTTAGCCATGAAAGCCAAGTTTGGTGACTTAGGCCAGTCATCTCCCCCAGCCCAACTCACCTCACAGGGTTGTTATTGTTGTGGGGAAAATAGGAGGAGGAAGATGTTTTGGATACATCTGCTGTCTTGGGTGGTGTGCAAAAATAATAAAGCCTGGGTACAACTAAACGAAAATAAAACAAATAAATGATAACATTGGCTGTTTTCAAAAAAGCTAAGCAGACTAAAACCCAATAGGGACCACTAGAAAATAATAGACCTGAAAACTGGGAGATTGAAAAAGCAACAACAACAACAACAACAACAACAACAACAACAACAAAAGACAATGGAAGGAACTTATGTTGTGTTGCCAAGAAAACAACATAGACAACTCTCAGTAATCAAAACTCAGTTCAGAAGTGGTCTTATATTTGTTTTCAAATCTGTTTATGACTGCCATTCATATTATTCAAATCTGTTTTCTTTGTTCCTTTTAATTATTCACCAAAAGAACCATCAATATAATGGTTTAATATAATAAACAGATCATTTAAAATTTTATTATACTTGGGATCACATTGGTAAATATTCAGTTCAATTCTCTGCTGTTAGAGTAGAAGTCATTTTTGAATATATCATTGGGAAGCAAAAGCTTGACTTTGAATTTCTGCCCAATGTGAAAAACCTTTGGAAGTTATATCTTTACTTAATTTATAAGGTTTATTTTTTTTTTAAGTATTCCAAGAAAGACCACTTGATGGCCCCATTCCAGATGCCTTCCCTTCATAAGCAATCTGAAACAGAATTAGTCAAACCTGTTAGCTCTTTTGTAATTTATTACATATAAAAGTCCTGGAAAGTATAGTGAAAGAAAGAAAGCCAGTGCAGGTCATTGGACCATGGATGCTTATATATATGTTTATGACAATGGATCATTATTCTGTTTTCTCTAACTATAAAACATTAACTGCCTTTTTATAAACATACATTTTGGTGGACAATATTCTTATGAAATTAATGTACTTTACATTCAAAATATTTATATTTCAGAACAATAATATACAAAATGAACCCTCCAAAAGCCAAACTGCATTCAATAGATTTATCCAAAAAGGTATGGCTTTTATACCATTTCAAATAACAGGAATCCAGCAATTCAGTCCAATATTCATCTATTTAGAACTTAGCTAACTGGTATTATTTTATGTTAGCACTGCCATCATGTCCCTTCGGCCCTGCTTTTCTTTGATGGCAGCCTCCCATAAAATGGGGAGTGGTGATGAAGTGGGACAACAGGGACCAGAAATGCTAATCACAGTTGAATGATCTAAAGCAGGAGTCGCCAACCTTTTGGACTCAAGGACCACCAAACTCATAATTTTAAATCCCGTGGACCAGAGACCCTTGGAAAATCTCAAAAAAAAAAGTCTGCAGGAAAATTCCCCACTCCATTTTCCTACCAATCAATCATTCCTTATTTGAGATTGCGGGATACCATCTCCAGCTCCATTCTCAGAGAGAGACAGAGAGACAGAAAGAGAGAGAGAGAGAGAGAGAGACAGAGAGACAGAGAGACAGAGACATTTGGCTTCATGCAAGGAAAGCAGCAGAAGCAGCAGAAGTCTTTCTTTCTCTCCCCCAAACACCGCCAGAAATGACTCTCTGCCAGTGCAGCTTCTTGGAACAGGATGCTTTGCAGGGTCCCAAAACTCATTTCTGGCAGAGTTTGGGGAAGAGAAAGAAAGACTTTTGCTGCTTTCTTTGCGTGCAGCTAAAAACAGAAGAAGAAAGAAGCTGAAAAAAGCAGCCTGGTGGCCAGGCCAGGCGTGTAGGGTGAGTGGGGCAAGTTTCCCCACTCCATCTTTCCCCCTCCCCTCACTATCTTGTGTTGTTCACAATGCAAGTAACACAAGCCTTGTGTTCCCACGGACCATGTGGGTGGCACAGCCTTGTGTTCCCGCACAGCCTGGATTAATTGCTTTGGGGGGTGCTTTGGGGGGGACATTTCTCTGAGGACCACCAAAATTTTCTCGTGGACTACCAGTGGTCCCTGGCCCACTGGTTGGCGACCACTGATCTAAAGACACAGGCATGGGAATGGAATGCAAACGCCCACCAAAGCAGCACCAAACATAGAACTGTTACCCAAAAAACTAACTTTATTGGATAATGGTAAGATTATCCAAGGGGGAGAGCCTGGGAGAAGAGAAAAATATTCAGCTTGGCACAGGAACTTTTATATCTGGCTTTTCCTACACTGTAACCATTTGGCTTTAGTAAAAGTATACCTTTCTCTACAAATGGAGACCAGGGTCTTTCTTTCCTAAATACCAAGCTGGGATAGGCCTGACATTTTAATAAAACAAAATTTAGAATTAAGCCAACTGGTATTACTTTATAAAACCAATTCTTAGATAAGTAACTATGGGATAATTGTGACTTAATCAATTAAAATGCCTCAACTAACCAACAAATAAAACTTTGTATAAACCTATCTTCAGTAGACAAAGCTCATTTCACAATGTTTTAATTGAAAGCGCAGGGCAAAGCCATGCACAGTTCAGACAAACACAAGGAAATTTAGTGGAAGCCTTCTGATATCCTTTTATCTTTGGCCCAGAGTTTTTCCTGTTACTTTGGTAGAAGTTTCACATTTGTCATTTTGCCAGCTGTCTCTGTTTGCTTTATAAATACAAAGACCTGTAACATTAAAAAGAATAAATGTCAACATGACAAGTGTAAGTTAAATACTTCTAAAACAAATGCTGCCAACAGTAAATATTAGTAAAGATTATGTCTTTTGTGCACATATGTTGGTCATTCATTCCACACATACACATACACAGACATAATTTTTTTAAAAAATGTATGCAAATATTAAAAGGAAATTCTAAGGAGAGCTTTGGGAAAAGGATAAGTGCATAAATTTGAAGTACTCAGCTTACATTCACTAACTGGCAAGGATTAATATGCTTGAAATAGAAGATTTAGGGACAAAGATTAATAACCAAGGAACTTGAAATAATATGGAAAGCATAATGAGATTGGATAACCATTTGTCTGAAATGGTATGGGTTTTCCTGCCTAAGCAGGGCATTTGACTAGAAGACCTCCAAGATCCAACTCTGTTATTCTATTCTGTTCTAATTTTGAAAATAACAAAATTTACTGAAAATATAAATGTACACTGAACACATATTATCTTACCTGAATTTATCTATAGGTTTTATCCTTGATAAAGACAGAGATATATTTATATCTGTATTTGTTGTCATAAATAAAAGAAACACTAAATTGCAGTTGGATAGGTATCCTCAAGGCAGAGAAAAGATACACAGAATTAATAGCTAAATATATTCATAACTGCAGAGGAAAATATATTGACAGACGATCCTTGGGTAATGGACTCCAGCTGAGTAATTATGACAATTATAACTCCACAGACAGTAAATTAGGATGAATAGATATTATACCACAGACTGAAAACAGGGAAATCACAGAACTGAGGTTTGCTTTACCCAAAATAGACATTCATGTATAGTAGGACTGCATGGACCCCATCCAAACTACTAGGAGGGCCATATCGGAGGCTCCCAAATAGCTGGACTTCGTTATCCAGAAGGTAATTTGTTCTAACTCAATTCCCAGATTAGAAGCAGATTCAGAAATAGCAACAACATACAATTCAGTTTTTGCTGGATTCTAGCATTAAATATGCCTTTCCCCCCCTCAAGGACATATTTCTCTATTCCATTCTTTAGCTGAAAAAAATGTGACTATTAGTATATATATCATTAAGTTCTTTGGAAAATGAACATAGGCTTCTGTATGCAAGAGGGTAATACTTTCAGCATTTAGAATAAAGTGACATTTTAATCTTCTGTTGATCATTCCTTCATCCAGATCAGACCAGTTCATAAGTGCTTGCCTGAGACCAGATAACATCTTCTCATGGACCTTTTGTAGTGAGTCTCAGCTATCTTAAACTGATTCTACAAACTGTTTTCCAAATTTTTAACAACCTGAGCCTGTTATGTTACCTGTTAAGACTCAAACCTGCCTTGGTTCTGTTCCTCAATCTCTCCAGCCAGTTTTTTCACTGCCATGTTAAAGCCCTATTCCGATAACATAGTCATCTGCCCTGATGTAATTATTAGGACATCTACAAATTGTAACCTTATCCGTGGTGGGATCCAATTTTTTTTTAATACCAGTTCTGTGGGCATGGTTAGGTGGGCATGGCTAGATGGGGGTGGCCATGTGATTGGGTGGGTGTGGCTTTTTTTCATAACCACCCCATCCCACCCCATTTTGGGGGCCTTCCTGGCCTCAGGGGAGTCTCCAGGGGGTATTTTTGCTCCCACAAGTCTCCCCTGGGGCTCAAGAAGAAAAAAATGGAGCATAGGTGGGGATGCAGCACCCTTCCATGCTATGTTTTTGGGCCTTCCTGGCCTCCTAGGAGCCTCTGGGAGGACATTTTTGCTCCCAGAAGGCTCTCCTGGGGCTCAGGAAGGCAAAAAATGGAGGGGGCTGTCCCCTTGCTTCTTACTGCATCACCCAGGAGGCTTCCTGAGGCCCAGGAAGGCAAAAAATGGAGGGAAGGAGCACAGCCCCCCTCCATTTTTTGCCTTCCTGAGCCTAGGAGAGTCTTCTGGGAGCAAAAACACCCACTCCAGAGGTTCCTATGAGACCAGGAAGGCAAAAAATGGAGGGGGGCTGTGCCCCTTCCCTCCTTTTTTTTTTGCCTTCCTGGGCCTCAGGAAAGCCTCCTGGGTGATGCAGTAAGAAGCAAGGGGAATCCTGGCACAGCTGTTCATAGGAACAGCTGATTGTCGGGAGGTAAAAAAAAAATCTTAAAGAGTGACTGGGCGGGCGAGCGTTGGCAGAGGGGTGAACAAGCATTGGACATTGGGCGGATGGAACAAACAAGCAAGCAGAGAATGGGCGACTGGGTTGCGGGTGTGGCCAGCCAGAAGTTACTACTGTTTTGGTGACCCACACCAAATCATTGCCACCAGTTTGCCCGAACAGTTGCGAACCAGCTGAATACCACCACTGCTGATTATGATAATCATTGTGATTGTATGATAATCCTTTTCCTCCTTGCTATGGAATTTGATTTAAATTTCATACTTTTTTAAAAAAATAAATAAATACTATGGTTCTGTCATTTGTAATTTCCTAGAGCACAAAAATGAAAGATTGGAATTTTATGGAATTTGATTTATTACATGGTTTTTTGGGGGTCAGGTATGGGGGATAATTAGAACTGACAATTCTATCTTAAAATAGTTTGACATGGAAATCTGTTGTGAATTACAAGGAATTCTGGGACTTCTGGTTTCTGTAGTTCCAGGGTTTTGGAACACGTATTTTATGAAGTTTAAGATAGGTTAGAAATATTCTAGATCTTCAGGAAATGTTTTATACATACAAGTGTTCTAAGAAAGTTTGAAACATGTTATTACTTGGTTGAGAGGCTAAGAAAATTGCAGATACTGTAGGCTGTAGATTATTTGAGAAGACCATAACACTTGCAAAGCATATTTTTGCCAAGAAAGCCATGTGTAAATATGTACATGAAGTCACCAGGAAATTAGTGTTAGTTAAAGGACACTTTATTTACTTAGACTTTAATCATCTATGATAATGATATAATCCAGCAAACCTAAAGTGTTATAAGCCACCCAAGCCAGTATCAAAACAATATATGATAGAAGCAGAACTCATCTTTAATTGTCAATCTTCAGCAGATCTATAACTGGCAATGGAAGTTATAAAATCATAGTGAACATACACAGATCTATCCTATAACTGAATCTAATATGGGAAGAAATCACAATTGCAAACATTTCCCTTTCACAAAAAGGCATAGTTAGCATTACATTTGTGTAGAATTTCCTCATCACCATATTGGATTTAGAACGGTTGCATGTCCTGCTTTACAGAATCTACTTTTTAATGTGGTCATATATATTGTTCTGCTGTGAATCAATTGAATCAATTGAAGAGCTATTGTGAATCTAAATGAAGAAATTGCACAATCTTGCTCATTTTTAAAAAGAGTTATAAAAGAAGAAAAATTTCAAATTTTCTCATTAATTTTGATATTTGGACTGAAGTGGTAGATGGTAGTAGCCACTACATATCATTTATTCTGTTTTCCCTATTATGTTAGGATCTGTGATCGTCATCTTTAAACTGTAATATATTTGATATATCATAGATATACCATACAGTATTTGGTATAGCATCAGTGCATATTGTGAAAATTATTTTTTTACATGCTTCCTGTTTTGTGATGTTAATGTTTAAGTGATTATCTTAGGTGGCTTACTATGGTGCACATGTTAGCATTCCCCATAAAGTAGGATTCAAACAATGACCAGTAATGGCTCCATTCATGTCTGTTCACAGATCTCTGCACTTTTATACAAGGACATCTAGTTTGCATAGTATGATGGATCCCACAAAATCTTCATTTCCATATTAAAAAAATTCTGCCTTGTGAATATATACAGTATCTAGCTAGCAACCTTGGAAGTAGAGGAAACACATAGTATAATCATTAATATCACTAATATCAAGTGGCATATAAATCCATAGAGAATAAAGCCATTTTGTTTCATGTTATATTGTTAATGAAATGAGAATTGTGGAGCTTGACGGGCCTTTTAATGCATTTAGAATATATGATTCACATTATTTTGGAAACACTAACCTGGTAAAGCATCTAGCTATACTTCTAAACTCTGAAATTAGGAGAAAAAACTGAAGATGAAAATAATTAGTAAAGGCTTTGCCAGAATATCAAATGTTTCAGCAGAATCATGATGAAACTTAATTTGGGATTATGTAGAAGCATCATTCTTTCAACTACTTGAGTGCATTTTCATGATATTATGGATTACAATATGTAGTATCTATACAAGGCTATTGACACAAATGGCTTGAAAATGCAAAAGGTTTAACTCAGTTGAGAAGAATCTCAAGGAAAGTTTACAATAAAAGTTTTCAAAATTATGAACACAATAGATATAAAAATATAGTAGATATAATAAAAATAATGTAATAATAATATGTTAAACAAGTGACCTGGTTATATTTTCAACAACACTTAAAATGTTTTGCATAAGTATACTACATATAGAATATTATAGATGAAGGCTATTCAAAGATTAAATGCCTATAAAAACTTAATAAGAACTCTTGGCTGGATTGCTAACAATGGCCCATCCTTTGAAATTAGAGTAATTATTATACTTTCTTTTTTCCATATCTTCTGGATCTCTCTGTGTATTAGATACCAGCTTGCTACTTTGCAATATAAACAGTCTTATCAAAACAGAGAATTAGAGATAGTTCTACTTGAATTATAAATCCAACAGTTTCCAACCTTCCCATTAGGAATTCAGGTGATACATAAAATTCAGATAGAATCTGAGTAATCTAATGTTCTATTCAGTATCTTTTATAGCATCCTTAAACAAAGAAATGTGTTCTTTTTATGACATTATCTGATTTGTTAATCACAGGTGCTTGAACTATTTTAGTATAAGTTCCTTCCTTTTTAAATCATGAAGTCAGTGAGTCATTAGACAACAATTACTCTTTATGATTTATTTTTTTTATTTTTTTATTTATTTGATTTGTCAATTGCTTACTAGATGATAGGTATACATATATACATAGTTATGAATACATGAAATGGGTACATATAAGAAAAATAAAAGAAACAATAGGACAGGGATGGTAGGCACATTGGTGCATTTATGCACGCCCCCTACAGACCTCTTAGGAAAGGGGTGAGGTCAATAGTAGACAGTCTAAGGTTAAAGTTTTTGGGGTTTGGGGAAGAAACTGCAGAGTCAGGTAAAGTATTCCAGACATTCACTACTCTGTTGTTGAAGTTGTATTTCCTGCAATCAAGTTCGGTGAGGTTAACCTTGAGTTTGTATCTATTGTGTGCTCTTGTGTTGTTATGGTTGAAGCTGAAGTATTCATTGACAGGTAGGACATTGCAATGTATGATTTTATATACTATACTTAGATCAGACTGAAGACGGCGTAATTCAAGGTTTTCTAGGTCTAGAATTTCAAGTCTGGTGGAGTAAGGTATTTTACAACGAGTAGAGGAGTGGAGAACTCTTCTTGTGAAATATTTCTGGACTTTCTCAACTGTGCTAATATCAGATGCGTAATGTGGGTTCCAGACGGATCAGCTGTATTCGAGTATTGGTCTAGCAAATGTTTTGTATGCTCCAGTTAATAGTGTAATATTATCAGAGAAAAAGCTATGTAAGATTAGGTTAACAACTCTTAACACCTTTTTGGCTATGTAGTTACAGTGGGCTCTAGCACTTAGGTCATTTGAGATGAGTACTCCAAGATTCTTGACAGAGCTTGGATCATCAACAAGATCTTGACTATTCAGCTTGTATTTTATTTTCTGATTTTTTTTTGCCAATATGTAAGACAGAACATTTATTTGTTGAGATTTGAAGTTGCCATTTGACCATTCTGATACATAGTCAAGATCTTTTTGAAGGGTAGCAGTATTGGCTGTGGTATTGAACAGCTTTACATCATCAGCGAAAAGAACGCAGTTGCTCTTAATATGACCACAGAGGTCATTTATGTAGAGTATGAAGAGAGTTGGTCCTAGAACACTGCCTTGGGGGACACCACTACTGACAGGTACAGAATTTGATAGGACACTTCCAATTTTGACCATTTGTTGTCTGTTTGACAGGAATGCTTCTATCCAGTTATGCAGTTGTCCAGAGATACCATAAGATTTTAGTTTTAGGAGTAGTTTGTCATGTACCACTGAATCAAAGGCTTTACACAAGTCTATGTAGATTGCGTCTATTGCTTTGCCCTGAATGAGTTGTGTAGTCCATATGTTTTTGCAGTGTAAGAGTTGCAGATTACAGGATAGTTTTTTCCTGAAACCAAATTGTTTATTGGACAGTAGGTTGTTTGTCTCTAAGTGGAGGATAATGGATTGGTTAATAATTGATTCCATGACTTTACAGGTGACGCAGCATAAGGAGATTGGTCTGTAATTTTCAACTAGGCTGGGGTCTCCCTTTTTGAAGATGGGGATGACTGTGGCTTGTGATCATAGGTTAGGCAAGGAGCTGGTCCTGAAAGATTTTTCAAAGATTATGCTTAGAGGTTTGGCTATGGCAGTGGATAGCTTTTTTAAGAAGTAGGCATATATTCCATCTGGTCCAATAGATAGAGATGGTTTTAAATTGCGTAGTGCTTTTTCAACATTGTCTTCTGTAAAATCAATATGTATTAGATCATTGTAGTTGTCTGTGGTTCAGCTAGGAAATACTGGGTATGATCCATTGCTGTTTACAAATACTGAGCCGAAGAATGTGTTAAAGATGTTGGCTTTAATGGTGTCATCGTTGCAGTCTTTACCATTAGGTCCTATCAGGGGTGGGATGGGCCTTGAGTCTTTTAGCTTGTTGTTTACAAAATTGTAAAAAGTGCGGGTGGAATTGGTGCATAGAAGGTTTTCCTCTTGTTTAATGTGATAATTGGTGCATTCAGTCTTTAGCTGGTGGCATAAATTTTTGTATTGGCTTTTGAAATTGGCAACGTGACCAGATTTGTTTTTCCGCCAGAGTGATCTCTTTTTGGATTGAAGTTTCCTTATTGTTATGGGTAGTCTGTTTTTTGTTTTGTTTTGGGAGTTGTTGTTGGTACATATAGTTTGATGACTCTTTTGACTTCAAGTAAAAATATGTTGTAATGGTCTTCAACAGTATTGCATCCAGTGAATAGAGAATGATAATGAACAAATAAAGCAGCAATTCTTTCTACCATTTTCTGAGCATTCATTATTTTCTGACCTTCTTAAATGCCCTACAAGATACACACACATATGTATGTATGTATGTATGTATGTATGTATGTATGTAGGTAGGTAGGTAGGTAGGTATGTAGGTATGTATATATGTATGCATATATGTATATATAATGTCTTTTGTTTATAGTTTTTGTTGCCATTTTCATATAATAACATTGCTGTTAAAGAATAAAGAAAGGGAATCCCTGTTTATCTAGAGTACCTTTATCCCATTTCTTCTTTTTTAAAAAATTGATAATAAATAATCTCTGTGAAATGCAAAACTAAAGATCAGTATTTTATTGGTAAGAAATCATTTTTCACATCAAAATGAGCTGTAAGGCTTTCTAGAATTTTCCAAATTGTGATTGATTATTTTATAACTTTAGCTGAACATATCAATTTCATATTGTAAAAAGTTATACCAAGTGATTCAAAAATAAATTCTGGAAATTAGTTCAGAATCCAAAGTATTACTTTAGATATTTGTAAACATTAGAAGTTAAGGCTCATTTTGTCAGATTTTCATTTTATGTTGTTGATGTCATAAAGTGGCTCATGCTATGACATCAGTGGCTTTTTAACAAAGATCTTAAAGAAATGGGAGACTTGCTTTTCAAGTAGCATGAATTCAAACTGTCTTCTGTTCATGGATTGTGCCTCCCTTGGTGCTTCACTACACGATCATATCCAATATGCTAACATCCAAAAGTATAACTACAATATCTGTTTATAATTAGACCTTAAGGTTCACATTGGAACTTAGGTTCATGTATCCAAGATTATAATTAAGCCAACAATTAGAGTCTATGTAATATATTAAATTGCACACATATAGTGCAAAAGTCAATTTTTTCTTGTTTATTGAAGATCACTTCTATGTGGCATATTTATAAACCTGTCCTCAATTTCCAAAATGAATATGCATTATGGAAACTTTTTGTTCAGAAATTAAATATCTTAGATCCATAAACAATAGGAGAGTTGCACCACCCTTTGTGCAGACCTGCTATATAGGATGGGCGTTTTGCTGTGACTAAACTTCCTTGGTGCTTGCAGAAATTGCCCAGGAATTGGATCAGGCATTTCTGTGTAGAAGAGAATACTTTTTTTTTTTTTTTGCTTTCAGTCAAATGAAGGAAGTAGCTATAGAGTAATGCAAAGTGACTCAATTAGACAAACAATTTGCTCTCAGGGCTTTAATGAGGTAAGGGAAAGCTACTTCATGAAAGCAAATAGAAGTATTTAATCTTCACAAGCTGGTTTAGATGATCATATTTTGATCTAGCAAGATGGACTTTGCCCAGATTATTTGTCTAATGCTGCAAGACACAAATAATTGAGAAATGTTCTAATAAATCATAATTTCTCTTTCTGCTTAAACTTGGAGAACAATATTTTTCAGTATTGGCAAGAGACCAGGGTGTTAAACTATGGAGTAAAGGTAGTTCATTATTCTGGTATGTTTTTATAAGTTAACAATCTATTCCTGTTTTTGTGAAAATGGGAAAGTATAATTGGAGTTTAAATTGCGGCTCGCACAAAAACAGGTGCTAGTAGATTATGCAAGTAACCAAAATTTCTGCCAGATGATTATCTGGATGTAATCATGAATTTTTCCATTTCCATTCATTTTCTATCAATATTCTATTTTTCACCTTCCTTTCATTCCTCTGCAGACAAACTCTAGACTATATTATTGAATCTTCAATATTTAATCTTGTATAACACAGTGGCTAATCTGTTTAAAGCTTTTTAAAAAGGACTTATATTTTCTAAAAATTTCCTTGATTTTTTGAGTCTCATGACAAAAAGTACTCTGTGTTTATAAGTATGTTGGTGTGCGATAAAAAGCAGGAGAAGTAGTAAAATTTCTTAATGCTTTAATCAAATCAAAGGGATTCCATTTATGGAATTATAATTATATTTATTCAGAGATAGGTGCCATTATTCACTGATAGTTTTGTATTATATTCCAGCCTTGATTATACATTAAGAGTATGGGATTTTTTTTTCTATTTTACAGTATTTAAACATCTGCATGTATGTTGATGACACCATGTAAATAATAATACCAATTATTATGATAATAAAAATATAAATTTATTCCACTAGCAAGTCTTACAATTTTCATGCACAGTATAAGTCCATAATGGAGCCAGGCATGAATAAAATTGGAGCAAACAACAGTCTGAAAATAATTGCATCCAAGCCACTACAATGAGGTACTAAAGAGATATAGAAGCCACAGTAAAAATTATCTTGCATAAAAAGTAAAAAAAAAAACAGTAAAAAGTATCTTCCATAAGAAAAAAAAGTCTTGATTTAAACAAAAAAGGAAAAGGAAAGAATAATAGTGGACACAATAAAATAATAGTAAAGGAAAGACAGTTATCTATTTGAAATAAATTATGCATTTAGGAAAGCGTAGCTTAAAATATGCATAGAGGTATATTATTCATTAAAAATATTGTATACTTTATATCTTGCTCCGGACCTTTGTGACTTCTTTTCCTTTCCTTCTTCCCTCTCTTCTTCTCCCTCCCCTTTCTACCCCTTTGTCTCTCTACCTCTACTTCCCTCTTCTGTGTTCCCCTTTTCTGTTGTTTTTCAGTATTATACTTATTTTTTGAATTATTTTTCTTTTCTTTGGTTGTTTTTTTAAATCTTAAATTCTCCATCCTCTTTCCCCCCTTTCCTTTTTCTTCCCCACATAGAGTTACTTGTTCATTAAAGATGGCTTCTTCTTTGTCCCAGTCTTCTTGTTTTGCAGTCTTTTCTTGTTGTTTCTCATAGTTCCAAATCTCCATTTCTAAGAATTGAAAAATGAAGCCAAAGGAACCCTTCCCTTCTTGTGCCTCTTCTTTGTACTTTTTAAGTTCCATTTTCAATTCATCGAAAAGTGATGCCATTGTAAAAATTTTTAAACAACCACCCGATTGATTTTAGTCATTCAAATATAATAGCCAAAAATCCAAAAGTTACCAAGTAATCCAAATACACACAAACTGTTTCGTTTTGCTCTTTCTTTTTTTCCCACTTTCTCTTCCTGGGGTTACTATTTAGTTGCAAAGTTTCAGTTAAAATGTATCTTTTAGAAGTCTTATTGAAATTTTACTTTAGATTCTTTTAAAGTCCAGGCAGTCTCCTCCCTCTTCCAGATCCTGCCCTTATTCTTTTTCTCTCCCTTCCTGCTTATAGAAGAAAAAGTTTTTAATGTCCAGAAATCTTTATTGTTCCTTTGGCATTTAATTATATTTTCAGCTTAATTGCCTGTTGATGCCAAAGCGGATTTTTCCAATTTCTTATTCTTAATTGTCAATATAAGGAAGGAGAGAGAAGAAGAAAAAAAAGCCAAACCTTTCCCTTTTCCCTTTCTTTCGCTGCTTCCGACTTTTATTTGGGAGCGATGTAATTTCTTGTTTTAAAGCGATGTTTTATTTCTTTTATTTAAATTCCAGGGTACCTTAGTTATTGCTTTTTCAACTTAGCCCGGTCAGCCAAAACTTTCACTTCTTATCTTCCTCCTGCACGTTCTTTTCTGGTTGAGTACTTCTTTGAGGTGGCCATTTCTGACCACTGCTCCTACTGCCTTCGGGAAAGGGAGTTTGACCAGCTGAGGAGGAGAGATGCGGCTCTCCTCGACCCTGCTGGCAGTCTCCCCTTTCTTCACCACCTCTACAGGGTGGCTTAGCTCCGAAACCAGCCGTCTCGGGGTGCTCCAGTGGCGAATCCAGGCAGAAACCATGCACGATCGCGGATTCCTATCTGTCGCCGAAGCCCTTCAAACCGGAAGTATTTAGAGATAATGGGTAAAAATTTAACTGAAAGAGGGATTCTGTAAAGGTACATGAAATTGTGTTGTTATATTTGAAATAGAAATAACTTTAGAAAACTGGAAACAACATATGATTAGAATGAGGGATAGAATGGTTAGTGTAACTTAGTGAAATGTTTGTGAATAAAGTAAATGAAATAAAATAAATGAGAAAATTGAATTAGGAAGGAATGGGAACACTTTAATTAGTCAATGTTTTATAAGTGAAGAGGGAGGGAATTGATTATGGAAAGCTAATAATTGTTCCCATAGAGGTATGATATTTAATTGAAAAGTAATGTGAAAAATCTTAAGACTTTAATGAATTTTAATATTAATGATAGAATTGAATTGGAATGGAATGTTGTTTTAATTATATACATTTATAATTTTTTCTTTTTTATAAGAATATTGTGTGTAGTTTAAGAATGTAACAAACAGAATCCGAATGGAAGCTATGTATTATATTGAGTGTTATAACTTTAGGGGAAAGATATAAAGGCGTCATACTCCAATCAGTAACGACAGGAGAAATTTTGTTTAATGAGAAAAGATAATAGACAATTGAAACAGGACAGACAAGAAATATAAATATAATGATTTGAATTGAGATGAAATAAATATAATAAAATTGAGGAAATTAAAAGAGGGGAGAAGCTATGTAGAAAATGTAAAATTGTAATAAGATATGGAATAGAATATAAAAATGAGCATGAACCTGAAATTGTGTCTGCACGAAGAAATGTAACCCAGGATTATGCTGCTTTCAAAAAAGATGTTTTAATTGTGTTTCTTTTCTTTTTGTGAAAACTCAAATAAAATTTACAAAAAAAATAAATATTGTATAATAAAATACATGTGGTGTGAAAACAGCAGTAGCATTAGAAATATGAACCATATTTAAATTGATAATGAAATTATGTAAAGTGCTAGCAGCTATTTATCCTTCTAAATGAAGAAACATGATCCAGATTCTTATATGTATGTTCAATTTAATGGCAGGTCAAATTCTTTAGAAATTCTGGCTTTACATGGTTAAGCAACTATGCTGGTACTCAATAGTGATCCTTGTGAAATGGTGACCCAAGAACATCAAAGCCCTTTGTGATGCCACTATTTTTTCATTGTTACTGCTTTTTTGTACTCATTTTGGGTTTTAGTTGTTTTGGTTATTCTTGTCAGGTATGAAGTTCTAGTACTGTTTTAAATGTGTTTCATATATAGAGCATAGAAAATAAACAATAGGTTGGAAGGGGTGTTGAAGGTCTTCTAGTCCAACCGCTTCCTCAAGCAGGAAGCCACCAAGAATCATTTTGAATGCTGAGGGAAAGAAATATATTGGATAGATGGATGAGCAAATGATCAAATGAACAAACAAACGAATGAATCTGCTGATTCAGTGGTGGCATTCGACTGGTTCTGCCTGGTTCAGGAGAACCGGTAGCAGCGATGAGCGGCGGAGACAGAACTGGTTCTCTCCGCTGCTCTGTGTTTGGCCCATCTGCCCACCTGGCCTCCCATACTCACTTTTATGGCCAGAATTCGAAGCGCAGCTGCTTTGCACAGCGCAGAATAGAGACGCATGGCAGCTGCTGCAGCGACCAGCATGCAGTGACCAGCAGGCTTGCAGGAGGCGAGTTAGAATGCCTCTGTGCCTGTGCAAATGCCTCTGCGCCTGCGCAAAGTGCACATTTGTCACGTGCATGCATGCAAAGTGTGTGCACATGTGCAAAGCACGCCCACCAAACCACGCCCACTGAACCAGTAGCAACTTTATTTGAATACCACCACTGTGCTGATTGAATCTGAACCTCAAAGGTTAACAAAAATCTGTTACTTTTCCAATGCATTTCTCTTCCTAAATTTTAGCAGCCGGTCAGTGACTCACACTAACTCATCATATCCCTAAAACTAACACTATTAGAAGAACCATAGAGTGACAAACAAGATAGTTGTGCCTTCTTGTGTAGGAAAAGAGTACAGTCACCCCAGAATGTGTCACTCTGGGTGCAGAAGGATCCTCTCTCCCTATTGAATGCCAGGAAGATAGCTTAAAGCAAATATTCAAAATCTATTATGTAAACAAACAGGGTAGAAACTTATCTTAAGTAAGAATAAACTCGGGCTGATTCCTTCCTAAGTAACTGGACTATAAAATGGAGGAAGGGCAGGGGTGGGATCCAACTGGTGTAACTACTGGTTCAGTGATTTATGTTTTGCATGTGTAAAACATCGTCGGCTTGCTGCCTGGACAGCTGAGCAGTGCTGCACGCAGGTGTGCAGCGTTTGAAAAAGCACTTTTCCCCTGCTTTTTCAACCGCAGCTGTGCTGCGCAAAGCACCTGAAGTTGAAAAAGCAGGAAATAAAGGTCAGGTAAGAGCCTGGGCAGGCGGATGGGCCAAACAGCAGCAGACACAGAACTGGTTCGGTGTCTGCTGCTCTTCAGAGCTAGTGGTTCTACAGAGCTGGACAGAACCGGTAGAATCCCACCCCCGCGGAAAGGAAACGAAGAGACAGATTTGCCTGTTTCTATTGTTATAGAACTCAATGAAGTATATTTCTAGTCTTCTTTTGGAGTTGATTTCTTGGCCTCTTTACCTTGTGAGGCTGACATTACCACGTTCACTATAGCTTTTATTGAATTTATGATGATGATTTTTGCCAAATAATCTTGGGACTGTAATTGATGCTTTATTCTCAGTTTATGGTGGAACAAAGCTTCTTTGTTGCAGAACCTCTCTAGTATGAGTAGTTGATTATTTAACCCATTTTTTTGGTTGCGTTCTGAAGATTTCATGGTCACTTCCTGATAGCTTTTGTGAAAACATTATGAAGTAATTTGTATTACAGGTAGTCCTGACTTACAGCAGTTCATTTAATGACCATTCAAAGTTACCACAGCAATGGGAAAAAATGACTTATGACCATTTTTGATGTGATCATTGTAGCATTCCTGTGGTCACATGATCAAAATTCAGTTGCTTGGCAACTGACTCGTATTTATGATGGTCCTGGGAGCATGTAATCCCTTTCTGCGATCCCTTCCGATAAGCAAAGTCAATGGAGAAACCAGATTATTTAACAATCATGACACTACATTAAAAACTGCAGTGATTCGCTTAACTATGGGAAAAAGGTAGTAAAATGAGGCAAAACTCACTTAACAAATGTTTCACTTAGCAACAATGAGCTGTGGTGATGCAGTGGTTAGGATGCAGTATTACAAGCTAATTCACTGCTGACTGCCAGAAGTTCGATCTGACCAGCTCAAGATTGACCTAGCCTTTCATCCTTCCAAGTCAGAAAATGAGGAGCCATATTGTTAAGGTCAATGTGCTCATGTTGTAAACCACTTAGGGCAGTTTATAAGTCTAAGTGCTATTGCTATTGGTACAGATAGTTCTCAACTTATAACCACAATTGAGCCCAACATTTCTGTTGCTAAGTGAGAAATTTGTTAAGTGAGGTTTGCCTCATTTTATGCCACGTTTGTTAAGTGAATCACTGCAGTTCTTAAATTAGTAACACAGTTATTAAGTGAATTTGCCTTCTCCGTTAACTTTTCTTGTCAGAAAATCACAAAAAAAAATCACATGACCCCGAGGCACTGCAACTATCATAATTGTGAGTCAGTTGTCAAGTATTTGAATGTAAATCATGTGACCATAGAAATGCTGCAATGGTCATAAGTGTGAAAAATGGTCATAAGTCACTTTTTCAGTGCTGTGGTAACTTCAGATGGTCACTAAATGAACTTCTGTAAGTTGAGGACTACCTGTATATAAGTCTAAGTGCTATTGCTGCTAACAGAAATTTTGGGCTCAATTGTTAGTCAGGGACAACTTGTACTCTCTTATGCCATGTCTTTCAATAGTCCGCCTGAATTTATAGGCTTGCAGTTTCCTGGTGCTCTCTCATTCAAATTTTAACTTGCCTTACACCTTATTTCATTATATTACTTCTGCATTGGAATTTAAGATATAAGTCAATAGTGGTGAATGGCTATAAAAACAAACAAACAGGCTATTTGCATATTTTGGTATTGTTCTATCCATTTTTCTATCTTCAAATACCTTACCATGAAAGTTTCATCTATAGGATTCTCCTTTCTCATTTTTATATGCAATAATTTATGTAAACATGACCATCTTAGGTTCTGATATATAAATTTTCTAAACTGTCTTCTTTATTACATAATATGTCTAACATCCACTGTAAATTATTGGATCCTTAGCCAACAGTTGCATACTATCTGCCTACCAAAGTATGTGCTCATTCATGTTGTCAACTGGGCATCTCTGATATCACTCAAGCATACACTATATATTTGTCCATAAGTTAAACAACCAAGAGCATCTCACACAACTTTGCTTTATTGCTAGAGAATTAAGAATAAAAATTAAGAATAAACTTTATTGCTTATTGTTTAAGAATTCTAGCAGATGTTGTCCTTGGATAGCTTAGCAAACGAATCCCCTGTGGTTTTGTATTCTCTATTGATACTTTTCTCTTTGAACAGAAAACAATAAGGTCTATTTTGGAAATGAAGTCTTTATACACATGTTAAATCACACAGCTAATTCATAAGAAAACTACATCCCATATTTTAAATCATTTCTATTCCTGAAGCTATACTATAGGTCAACATTCTTACCTTTTTGAATTTATTTTCTTGGATTCTAACACACATAACTTTTAATTCAATCCTACTCTTTGACATAGAACCATCATCGCTACACAAAATAATTCTTCTAGCATCATTTCAGACATTTCATTCAATTTATTTCAGTGTATTTACTTTAAATTCCATTCACTCTGTTAGGCAAGAAACAAGCATAGAGAAATTTAGTTCTGGCCTTGAGAAAGGGGTGGGAGAAGAAAAAATATTACTCAGTTTTGAGAAGTAAAAAGCATGACAAACAGAACAGTCCCACTTTGACCTTGTTATCCTTAAAAAGTCAGTGAAAGTTCAAATTCTGTTACTATATCCCTACAAAAATAAAGTACTACTGGACTCCCTGAAGTATATTTCTTGACCTGGGCTACCTCAAAGGGCTGACAAACAAAACTACTTCTTTCACTTTCCCCCATTTCTAAAACCATTTGTTTTTTAATCCCAATAATTTCGTTACTTTTTAAAATTATATCCTTTGCCACTGTCTTTCTCTATCTACGCACATTATATATGGTCTTTCTCACATTCTAATTTTTTGCATTAACCTTTCTCTTATATGTATTTTTCTACTTCAATAATTCCATTAGACATCCTATTCCATACTTCCCACTAGCATAAAACTATCTAATTTTGTAGCATTCTGTCATATATATTTTTGCACTCCATGCCAAACAGCTTTCACAACCTCTTTCCTCATGCACACTTTTCATTATGATGCTTGAAGATTAATCTATTTTCTAATATTTTTCATACCAAAATTTTACTTTCTCTTTCAATAGTTTATCTACTTTGATTCATATTTCTTTACTTCTTTTCCTTTCTTCCATTGGCATTTTCCCCAACAGCTATGCTTGGCCCTTCCAAATGATAGCCTACTCACATTCAGATCCTCTCATCACACTGCATCCTTCATTAATTTCCCCAATCTTTCATCATAAAGTTGATAAGCTTGAACCTACCAATGTCTTAAAAAGGACTTGAAAATGCAATTTACTCCCCCAAAGCAAAAATATCATTAACTGTGCCCGAGAAATCTCTATCAACAACATTTGTTATAGTCAGCACACATTCACAAAAGCATAGATATTGAATAAGTTGGAGTCTTTTGCAAGTAAAGAAGTAAAGATGGAGGCCCCAGCTGCTCTAATCTACTTTTCTTATGTTTTGCTACCATGGACTAATGAACATCCTCCTTCAACATGTACAGATGAAAGATATCTTAAACAGATACTAATAGTTCTTAAATAAACCATGCATGCTTCCATATAGCTTCCTTCAATGAAATGAAAGTTATAATAAGTCCTAACAAAGCCAAATAGCTCTTCTAGTTTCTTTTACCACAAAACTAACAACAATCCAGTATCTATATAATTTAGAAATCTTGCTTATTCATTTACTTATGCTGATTTCTTTTTTGCTAGTACCAATCACTCCAGTCTACTTTATAGTCACTTTATACATTTTGCACATTCTTCTATCCTTCCAATCATTCTTTGCTCCCTCACTCCTTATGGGTTATATAGCTTTAGAATTTATTTTATAAAATGTAGAGAATAAAACTGTACACCAAGTATGGCTTTAACTTAGACTTTTTAAAAGAACATTAAAATATCAGTAGTTGTGTTTTGTGTTTCACTAAAAATTCCTAGTGTGAAATTTGTCTTAAAAATGGGTCAGTTGAGACTCTTTAGTCTTTATAATATGTGTGACTTTTTAGACTCATTTGATATTTGTTTTCACTGAACTCCACTTGTCTTTATAACCCTATTTAATTATTTATATCCCACATTTATTAATTTATTTTTACAAATAACTCAAGGAGAAAAACATATCTGTCACACCTTTCTCCTCCTATTTTCCCCAAAACAATCCTGTGAGGTGATTTGGGCTATGAGACAGTAACTGGCCCAGAGTCACCCATCTGGCTTTCATGGCTAAAGTGGGACTAGAATTCATGGATTCCCATTTTATGGCCCGGCATCTGAAACCCTAGACGAATATTTATTTAAGATATTTTTTGTAAGTTTTCATCATCTCTTAATTTTTGACCATCCTGAGGAGTTTGTTGCCATCACCAAATTTAGTTATTTCCATAGTCATCCCCAAACCAAGACATTTACAAATAAATTAAAAGCAGTAATTCAGCATTGGCCCTCAGGGATCCCACTTTACATATCTGCAGTGTGAACATTGTTAATTTCTATTTTCCATTTTCCCCCTTAATTACGGTAGTGTAACTTTGTTGCTTGTATCCTAACGATTTATATTGACTGTTTCCTAGTATGATTTGATTGCTTATTGTACCCTATGGCTATTATTAAGTGTTGTACCTTATGATTCTTGACTCTTGATGAATGTATCTTTTCTTTTATGTACACTGAGAGCATTTGAACCAAGACAAATTCCTTGTGTGTCCAATCACACTTGGCCAATAAAGAATTCTATTCTATAAGCAATGTAGGTATGCTTGGGAGGCAGGAGGAAGAGCTACAGCCTGGACCGCTGTCATACAAAAGTTATCTCAATCCTCAGAAGCTGAAAGGGCAGGGAAAGTGCTTCAGAAGGAACCCTCGCTAGTTTTCCAGATACTTTAATGAGAAGCGGGAAGGAATTCTTTCAGAATTGCAAGTAACCTTACAATAAAGACACAGCTACATTGTTGTTCTTGTCTAGAATAATTTGAAGGATTAGGAACAACTATTTATCTTCTTTTTCCATAGTGGGGCTGCCAAGTAAACTCTTCCAGTTCAGTAAAATATTGAAGATCTTTTTTCACATCTTTAATCATTAGATGATTATGATATTCAGAAGAAATACAGCTTGTAATCATTAACATTACTGAAGAGAGAAGACTGAATGTGACTAAAAAGGTTGCTACTTTTAAACTTTGTTTAAAACTGACTTCCTGGTGTGTATTTTGAATTTGTGGAACTTCTCTACAGGCATTATTATACCAGTTTTCCTAGCATAAAAAGTTTGGATTTAAGAATACATAAAAAGACTATTGAGAGAACAAGAGATAGAATCTCCTTTTAAATAACCCTTTCTGTATTAATATATTTCTTTCTCTGTTATATAAGTGTATTGCAGTCAGAGATCTCAATCAATACCAATAAACTGGTAAACTCCAAATACTGAAATAAATTACCAATATCCAATAGCATTTGTGACTTTGGGTGAAAAGTAGTAATCCACAGAATAATTTCAAACAAACATATGAATTATATTTT
Source organism: Notechis scutatus (assembly GCF_049901735.1). Lineage (NCBI taxonomy): Eukaryota > Metazoa > Chordata > Lepidosauria > Squamata > Elapidae > Notechis > Notechis scutatus. Next base: position 42,698,628 of record NC_142012.1, on the reverse strand, counting down.
ACATATGTGTGACAGCTAGGCATTTTTCCTCAATTACTTTTTCCATAGAAGCATTGGTTAACCTTCAATGGTTAACCTTAAAGATTTGTGGCAAACAATTACCACAAGTCTTTAAAAAGTTATTGGATAAATCCATGGAAGACACATCTATCAGGGACTATTAGTCTTGATGTTATTTCTTAGTCTGGGATAGCATACCTCATGCAGGGGAACAATGCCAGGAGATGCTATTGTGTTCCCTTATCTCCTGTTTGCAAGAATTCTGGAGACATCTGATTAGTTACAGGTAGCCTTCAAACTATGACCATGTGTTCACCAGCCATTTGAAGTTGCTGAATGAATGGTGATTACAATGTATCGTTGGGGTTTTGGCTATCACAGCACCCATGTGGTTATATGATTGTGATCTGGCAACCAGTTTGCATTTATGACCAGTTTCAGCATCCTGTGATCAAATGATCGCCGTTTACAACATTCTCTTCTGACTTTTCCAGAAAGTCAGTGGGGTAGCTAGCAGAGAAGGTGGCAAGTTGCTAAGACAAATCTCTCCTACTTGAGCACCCTGCCTTAGTCCCTCTATACTCACATCACACTAGCAATCATGCACTTCCTATACTTTGCACACCCTCTCTGGTATGCACTGTATCCTTGCACTCCCTTGTTCCCTTGTTCCAATCCATGCTCTATCCTTTTGAACATCACATGCTCCACACCCTTCTGCATAACCATTATTTTTTCAGTCCATAATCCAATAGCAGCCACTTACCTGCCTAGTGATTTTGGTTGTGGGGAAATAGCTGGAAGTTGTGTTGCCTAATCCTTCACTATGGATTTAATTAACAATGGCAACCAGGACTGTAGGGATTGATGATATAGTCATACTTTATTCTAATCCCAATTGCCATCGTGAGTCAAGGACTACCTGTACTATGAGAAATATGTTGCTGGACTAAGAGAGTCTTGGGCTAATTCAATAGGATAATTTATATATACGTCCACTAAGAATTAGGTCTGTTCATTTTTTGCCTAACCTAGAAATTAAACAGTAATCAGAAGATATTCCAATTTTTCTAGGAAAGTGAGGAGAGTGAGTCATTTCCTTGAAACTTTTAGCTTTTCTTTTCATCCTCTTTGTGTTTGGGAAGAATAGCAATGTCAGCTTTAATCCAAAATTATAGGCCTTGTGATATGAACCAAATGTTTCTGAAACATTAATTATCTGTCAAGGTCAGTGAATTCAATTGTTCTTTTTGATAAGGAAGATAAGAGAGGCATAAATCCTGTGAATATATGATGAATTCAAAGGTAATATAATGGTGTTAAAAATAAAAATACTCATGAATTCAGTACCTTCTCTGTTTGAGCTAAATATAAATTTGAATTTTTGCTTCACCATTAGAAAAGCAATATATAAACAGATTAATTTGCTTTTTGTGTGGGAGACGTTTACATTCAAGGAGTTACTTTATGTCTCTCCAAAGAAATGAGCCACAGTAAAGAAATTCACTGTTATTCAACTCCTCTGGCTTCTTTTTATAGATATATTTGAGCAAATTAAAGAGAACACGCTTAGGTTGGAGATCTCCCTCCCCCTAAAGTTATGTTCATAGACAGTTCAAGCGATGCAGTAATAATATTATAAAGATGAATTTATTGAACAGGAAGACAAAGAAGTACAAAGTTTAATTTTCACTGTCAGATTGTCAGATATATTTCAGTTCAAAATAAGTAACATACTCCAGATGCTGCTTGACTATATCTAGCGTGATACAGGCACCATAGAATCTATTGCCTACATTTTAGTGTTCTGCTGTTTTTACACATAGAACACATTTAATTTTCTCTTGCCTGGTAAAATTCTAAAATTAATTTAAAATTTCTACATATGAAGTCAGCTTTCCGATGAAATAGTGTCTATCTCCCTGGATGTTGCCAAATGAAAGCAAGATAAGATCCAAACTGTCTGTTCCCTATCCCTTAATGTAGTATGCCACTGACTTTTGAACAACTCTGAATAAGTAGATAGATGATAGATCGATATTAAATACTGTATATAGGTGGTTACTGAAAATGAAGGAAATGGATAGTCACACCAAATATTGATTTGATTTGGATTTCTCTTCTTTTCATTTATTGTTAATTATAAAAATAAACTAGCAACACTTCTATTTTTGGAAGCATTTTTAATGTACAGCATTTTCGCACAATTGCTTTTGCATACTACTGTATGTGTATGGATGAGAGAAATTTTGAGGATATATTTTTGTTTAGTAGAGCCTGGACTCGTGCTGGAGTCGGCAATTATTTGAAAACTTGAGCAACCCAATTCCTGAATGACTGACTGTTCTTTTTTCTCCTTCCATCCACACAGAAAGTTTTAATTTTCTAAACCTCTAAATGAAGAGGGATGCCCAACATGTAAAAGAAATAGCTTATTACAAACTGGAGGGACAAATTTATACATTCTCATTCGCTTTTCATCAGATGCTACTTTTATGTTGAGTATACACATACATAGTAACCAATATCTGTAGTTAAGGAATAGTAAAGTATATGTTTTAGCCTAAAAGACTCCAAAACCATAAACACTTTTGACAGCATGTAAAGAAATCTCAACATGTAAATAAAACGTTAACTACTAACAACTTCCTCCTGCCCTTATTACCAGACCACCCATAATGGGACAATTGACCACAGGAAGAGAAAACTTTTGTTTGAAGTTTAGCCCATTTAATTATTGATTTTTATTTACTTTATTTATGGATCTTTGAGGAGTTTAAACATTTCTGGGCACATCAAACCTTAATCAGGTGTCCCAGTTTAACTCTAAATATATGTTTACTTATTTTTGTTGAATTTTGGCCATGTTTCTTCTGAAAGAGCTGGCAATTTTCAAATGCAGATTAAAAAAAAACCCCATAACTAGTGAATATTTCCACTGCTGGAAATGATGTTTCAAAGTCAAGTCATATATTCTGTCTTGCATCTTATGTCACAATCCAAATAACAATGAAAATCTTAAAGGGTTTTTTATGACCAACCATTAGATTTCCATTAAAAAGCATATTAATCATTTTGAAGTGTATAATCTGAATATATGCCACATTCTTTCCTTTGAGCGTGTCACTGCCTGCATGCCAATTGCATGAAACATTGCTTCAGCACAGGATTAATTTCCACTTGTCCTTCTTTGCAACAATAGTACTTAGAAAAATAGAAAAATTGGCCTGGATCCCACTTGCTTAAGCTTTACTCCACATCTTCAGTTTTACTCAGCATAAATGCAACCCCCAGTAGCAACACAATTAGTGAGCAAGATCATAAGTAGCAAAACCATGCCTATATTTCCAAATAGAAATTTCTTACAGTAATTTTGGCCACCAAAGAAATATTGGAGATAAATTTCTATCCAACTTCTTTGTGGAAATGTGTGAGCGATCTATATTGTGACAGAGAATTTTCCAGATAAATTGCCTAAATCAATTAATTTGAGCTTTATGGTTCCTTCCTCACTCATTATCTTACTTGTGCAATAACTTCCTTTTGTGATTATTATAACTTTGTTGCATTCCACCCAGAGCAATATATTTATCATATTGTTGGGAAGATATGATTCTAGCAGACAGGAAACATGTTTGAGAGTTCTTAGAAGGCAAATCAAGAAAAGAGCAGAACAGCAGAAACCAGAACTGCTGAATAAGCCTAGGACAAAGCTCTAGTCTTTTCTTTAAAATCTCTAATATAGAACTGCTTGAAGGAAGAAAAGGATGCTACTGTTTCATAAAGTTCCTGAATAGAAACCTCTTTAACATTTTGCTTTAATCTAGAAGGGCATTGTTACCCTCTAACTGGTATTCATTAGTTAAGAACAGCCATACAAACTAATGACCTTTTAATGAACAATGAACAATTAACTGCTTTCTGTGTCATTCAGATGTTTTGTTTGAAGTTGTTCAGTATAAAGCGTAGGAATAACCTTTTTTTATGATGTTATGATTCCTTTCAATAAAACAAAGGAAGTTTAGAATTTCTAATAGGAAACTAATTGTAACTAGAAAGAAATAAGATGCTTTTCAGATCACTGCAATGGTGAAAAAACAATTTTAGGAAGGCTTAGGGAAGATTCACAAAAGAGTCAAAACCTTTCTTTTAGATAAACTCAGTATGCAAACTTCAAGATGTGGCACATTCAGAAATAATTTAAAGAGAACTGAGATGTACAAATAAAACACCAAAGCAAAGTATTCCCCTCTATAGGTCAGAAAGTCAGCATTTCCTGCATGGCATGATAAAAGAAAAATATAACGAGGAACACATTCAGTGTAATTTATTTATAACAAATGACGATTTATGCAAAAGCAATGAAGAACACCTTCTGCATATTAACATATCTTTTTAAAAAAATATTGGTTAGGCTACACTTAACATGTATTTAGAGATAACATGCCATTTTAAGCACTGAAATAAGGTCCTGTTGTCTGACATCACTACAATACTATTTTCTAGAAATTCCATATTAATGCTATCACTAGAATATTAGAAGTTTCTTATTAGTTCTTTGTCACCTAAGTCTGTTTTGGGTACATCATATTTTTCAGTCAACTTGATAGAAACAAAATTTCAAAGTCCAAAGACAAAATGGATATAGTTTGCTGGAATATGCAACTTAAAGAACTTAATTTTAGCTAAATTGTACCTATTAATTTTAGATATGCCAATTAAAGTTTATGCATGTAGTTTGTGCAACCCAACTATATTACATAGGGAAGTAAATATTCCTATGGTTATCTGCTTATGCAAGCATTTAATAGACACTAACATTATGCACATATGGCATGCATTTGGAGGACTTATGAAAGAAGGAAAATAACTGGGATTTACATGAAAGTAAGATTAAAGACACCATTAAAAATAAATGTATTTTTGTTAGGTTTATTGTATGAAGTAGCGAATAGCTTAATGCGCAGATAAAACAGAATATCATTTAGTTTATTTGTTTGAAGATTTATACATTTTAGGTATTGAATGCAAATTCATTACTTAATTTTGTCTTTGACAGAAGAGCCATATTAGCTTATTGTAATATTAACAAACATTGCTACAAATGGCATTCTTATATTACAAATACACACATATATTACAAATAAATGAAAGTAAAATCTATCATTCCTATAGCTACCAATGCCTGTTGATCCCATATGACTTGCAGAACTCCCATTTAGTTGTCTTTTACACTTTGCTTATTGCTTAATTTGTTATTCACTCTAAGAATTCTAAATTGCCATTTCTTTATCTGAGATAGGAGACAGACTTTTATTTCCTTTCAGGTATTTTCTGGTCATTCAGAAAATGGACACATTACACACAAGCATCGTGACCAACTAATTCTCATGAAAAGACACAATCAAATTAAATAGGACACTTTGCCAGGCTTTTGGCTATATCATCACCATTCTTTTACTATTCTAAACATTGTTGTGGCTATTGTTTGGTTATTCAATTGCCAGGATTTTTGATCAGCAATTGCTTTTCAGAGTGGGAATTAGATGTAAAACCAAGAAAAATATATGAGGGATCCTTGATGCTTTTTGAGTTCTTTTCTTGTAGATGTTTCATTACCCAAACTAGATAACATTGTGGGTAATGAAATGTCTGCAAGAAAACAACCAAGCTCAGAGATTACTAAGAATCTTTCATTGCAATCCTGAACTACAAATATTCTTTTATTGGTACTATATGTGGGTGTCAAATCTTCAGATAGCACGCCAATGGGGAAAAAAATGTCCATAGGCATACAAAAACACCATTGATAATGTTACCTAGTTTGTCTAATGAAACATCTGCAAGAAAACAGCAAGCTCAGAGAGCACAAAGTATTCCTCATTTCAACCCTGAAATACAAACATTCTCCTTTATCAGAAAAATATATGCTATATATTCCTAGAATCTGATCTACAAAAATTTCCTACTAGAGTTGTTATCCATAAGCCCATAGTGCATTATTGCTTATAGAGCTTTGATCTTCATAAAATAATTGTCAGAATAAAGTTTTTCTCTAACTTTGTCACAAAAGGAAAAGTTTGCCAACTCCAAAACATTTGGGAATGTAGAGTTTGATTGAAGAAAAAAATGAAACTGTATGACTGGAATCATATAGGATGCATTTGGAAAACATACCAAACTCTTGCCAAACATTAAGCACTGGGGAAATGGATTATTATCCTTAAGGTTTTGTAAAATATTTCAGCAAGAAATAATTGATGTATTAGATACATACCTATACTATATATTAACCAAGGAAGAAGGTTAAAGATTTGAGAAGGCAGTCACAGTCTCCTATGTGAATATGTTTGGAATAGCTTGCCTCTCAATGTTGTGGGTGCTTCATTGCTGGAGGTTTTCAAGAATAGACTGAACAACCATTTGATAGAGATCATATAAGATGTCTTGAGCAGGAGATTGGACTAGAAAACCTGCTCAGTCCTATGCGTCTATGTTCTATTATTGTAAATCTGTGGAGATAATTCTAGCACAGAATGCATGCAAGGAAACGTAAGAATATTTCTGAACTAGATGTCTGGAGAGTTAGATTAGTACAAGAGTAAAGACATTTGGCCATGGGAAGGTAATTCGTTTTATTTCTGCCTTAGACATGAAAGTGAACTGGGTGACTTTTCTTTTAGCCCTAGGAAGCAGGAATTGGAAAACCTTGCCAAGGAAATTGTAGGAACTTGTCCAGTCACCAGGAGTCAACACTAACTCAAAGGGATGAGGAGGAGGAGGAGGAGGAGGAAAAAAGAGAAAGAAGGGGAGGAAGAGTTTTTCAGGAAAGTGTGTCAAAAATTCTAAATTCTTCTTTCTGCTAAGGAATAGCTAAACATTTGCATCTATCATATTCAATATGTTTCTATTTTCTGTAATCAGCTGAAATATATAAATGACAGGTCTGCCTCCACATTTGCAGAAGGATGTGCACATCTTTGCTCTTTGTAGAGATTATGTCAGTTTGTGTCAGTTTGACACTTTGGCATTCAGTGAAGCACACAATTTGACTAGGGATTTTTCTCTAACCAATTAAACCTTTCCAAACAATCGTAATACTTAAAAACAGATAAAAAAGATCTAAAATTCCTATTTACATGAGGAGCAGTACAAAGACAAAGGGAACTTTATTTCGGTCATTGACCAATAAAAGTACAATCTATCTTGTTTATTTAATTATAATTATAATTATTTAATTATAGTGCAAATAAAAACTAGTGCACTGAAAGTTTAAATAAAAGAGGGGCAATCAACTTGTGACAAATGGCAATACAGAAGAACACAGGCTGGAGTTTCTATGGTACTCCCAGCACAGGGCAGCATCAGGTTTCATATGGGATTTTCCTATATTTTCTTCCCAAGACATCTGTGGGAAGAACACTAAACTGAGCTAAAGTTAAGAATTTCCCAAATTCTTAACTTTAGGTCTGCTTGACCTTCTAGAAGGTCTGCTTGACCTTCTATTTTCTAAGATCCTTAAACTTAGAATTGATCTAGCTTGATCTGACTCTAAAATGAATGTGGTATCACTGGAGTTCCTATTCCTATATATGAACATTCAGAGTACTGCATCCTATTTTGGTCACCACACTATAAAAAGATGTTGATACTCTAGAAAAAGTACAGAGAAGAGCAACCAGGATGATTAGGGGACTGGAGATTAAAACACATGAAAAACGGTTACAAGAACTGGGCATGGTTACTCTAGTGAAGAGAAGGGCCAGGGGAGACATGATAGTAGTGTTCCAATATTTTAGGGGCTGCCACAGAGAGGAAGGGGTCAAACTATTTTCTAAAGCAAGGGTCTCCAACCTTGGCCACTTTAATACTTGTGGACTTCAACTCCCAGAATTCCTCAGCCAGCTTTGCAGAATTCCTCAATTTTGCTGGATGAAGAATTCTGGGAGTTGAAGTCCACAAGTCTTAAAGTAGCTAAGGTTGGAGACCCCTGTTTAAAGCACCCAAAGGCCAGACAAGGAATAATGGATGGAAATTGAACAAGGTGAGATTTAATCTGGAAATTAGGAGAAACTTCCTGATAGTGAGAAGAATCAACCAATGGAACAGCTTGCCGTCGGAAGTTGTGGGCGCGCCATCACTTGAGACTTTCAAGAAGAGATTGGACTACCCTCTGTCAGAAATGGTGTAGGGTCTCTTGCTTGGGCGGAGGTTGGACTAGATGACCTACAAGGTCTCTTCCAACTCCGATTATGTGTTATCTGTTAGTTAACATAACTGTTGGGGTTGCTTGGAGTTGAAACTAACCTTTCTATTGTTTCAGTATTAACTGAATTTTTCTATTCGCATGACAAGTACTGAAAATCTACCCTTTACTAAGTATATTACATGACCAGAATCTTTTTATACATTTGTACTTTTGCCCTCATGAAGCAATTGCATATGCTTTCTATGAATGAGGAGAAATCTATACACATTTTGCCAAACATGCATGTATCCTGAAAAAATTGTAAAACCTTTATGTACTGATTATTAAAACAACACACACACAAACACACACACACACACACACCCCCCCCCCCCCCCCCCAAAAAACCTGGGGAGTCTTTCTTTCGTTGACTTCTAAACTTTAAGTTAATCATTCCTTTCCTTTTTTTAAAGGCAAGAATAAATCTGTTTATACCAAATGTCCTCCAACATTTCTTTACTGTTTTGTTTCACATTACCCATAATCACATAGGATCTCAGAAATGAAATGAAACTTCTCTTTAGAGCAGAATACCACTGGAATGTACAAATTATTTATGGTTAAGCAGAATACAAAATGGCTAGCAAACACTATATTTGGGTTGAACGTGTGCTATACAGTTTCTTTTGCCTCCTTGTCCTCAAAAGGAAATTCAAACTTAAAAAAAGGAAATCTGTCATTAACAGAGTGCAGTTTTGTTTATAAGATGGAATGTCTACTGTAATTTAGAGAAAAAAATAGAGAATTGCTCAAGATGTGGCAGCTTATTATGTATCTGTAATTTTTCTTTTTTTAAAAACTTCCTTGAATGAAAAGCACAGAATGAGTCTCTGCTTCTTTCATGACACATGATGATTAGATAAGATTGACAATCTTATTTTCTGTGAGCAAAGAGGAACTGATAATTTGCATAAAGTCTACAAGCTTCTCTATCCAAAGGTTGGGAGTAAATTAAATTAGAAAAATCAGAAGAAACTGATACACAGCAGCATACACTTAAAGGGAGTTGGAAAGCTCCTTCAGTGCGGATTGATTATTCATTAAATTTATATGCTGCCAATTTTGTCATTCAAGGCAACACTGAGTGACTTAATATACCTGTTACATTGTGAGAGATGAATGAGATCATGCAAATCAATCCACAAAAGTTGTGCTTACCAGGCTAAGACACAAGACCCAATATTGACATATATATCAATAGCATTTAGACTTATATATCACTTCATAGTGTTTTGTAGCCCCCTCTAAGTGGTTTACAGAGTCAGCATATTGCCCACAACAATCTGGGTCTTCATTTTACCAACCTTGGAAAGATGGAAGGCTAAGTTAACTTTGATACAGGCAGGATCGAACTGCTGGCAATGTGCAGAGTTAGCCTGCAGTTACTGCATTCTAACCACTGCGCCACCAAAGCTCATAAATGACATATATAAAGTCTAAAAAATTATGGAAAACAACTGAACAACCCCCAAAACACCTCTTCCCAAAATATTTCATCTATATACAATTATTCAAGGAAGGTCTGCTTATCTCAACAGTAGAACTGGCCCAGAGAGTGATGACTCACAGTAGATTTTTTTCTGCCAAAAGACATCAACTTGTCTTTCATGTTACCTAATTTGATGTGGACAATTACAATATATTTGATTATGTGATCTTCTGGAGAGAACAATAGTGCACTTAGCTCTGCATCTTTTGAAAAGAAAAGCAGTGTACAAGCAAACACACAGCTAGAAATTACGTACAAGAAATTCAGGATCCCTTATTTAGTTGATATCAATTCTAAAAATGATGGGTATGAGATTTGTTTGTGGAGATCATTCACCCAAGATCAAATTTCTGTCACCATATCAGATTTCTATCATCACTCTTTTGTGCAGAACTGTACACAAAGGGGATAAAATAAATCATGATAACAGCCACAGCCATATGATTAAAGACACGACAAAGATGTATAAATGGAATGGAGTTCAATTGCTTGGTTGTGTCTAACATCTTGACTTTTGGGGGGCAAAGCACTTTGCAAAACTGGGCCTAAAAGAACCTCAGCCTTATTTCATGCAGTTCTTATCCTAATTTAAAAAAATTTCAGGTCATCAATTTAGATTTGTGGTAAGAACAATTTATGAAAGGCAAAATAAATAAATAAAGGAAGTATTAGAAAAAGAGAGGGGAAAGGGGAAGAGAAAAAACTGTAAGGTAGAGTGGATAAATTAAATTTCTGACCATGTATATGTGTTGGGGAAGCATAATTCTATTTTACTCAATTATTTGTGACAAACTGAGGGATCATGACGGATTACCTCTGAACCTGCATGTTTAGATTTCACCCTAAAATGCCAGTTCAGATGTGATTAACAGAGGCACAGATGCTTCTATATAGGTGTAAATAGGTGTGCCTTAGAAAGACAGAGAAAAGGGGAGAAAGGGATGCTCTGGCACTTATATTATCCTTCTTTTTTTGTAATTTCACATAGGAGAGACAACATTATAATCGCTAAACTTTGAACACATCATCTTCAGTGAATATTCAGCCCAGATCTATTTCAGGTGTTTAAAACATTTATAAATATGGAAAGGATACATCAGATTTCCTGAAAGGTTTTTTATATATATATATAATTATGCTTTTAGAGTAATTTTAGTCATTCCTGAGCTATTGAGCAAAATGAATCACAGGCATCTTACATTTTCCCCCTCACTAAAAACACACTTTTGTATTATTTACTTTTTTTTAGGTAAAAGGAATCAGATGGGACTTTTTAATTTTAATATGATGGATGTAATATAAAACTTCCATCTCGTTGTTTTTCAACATTGGTGTTACTGTTTCATTCAACTGCTGGGCTATAGATGACCAAAGCTGATTGCTCCCAAAATATCCATGAGTACATTTTCAGTATTTAAGTTACTACCCAAGTTAAAACAACAGAATAATATGAAGAGAGTACAAAGTTACCTTCTTTGGAATTTTGCCATTATTTGTTAAAGTTGGATCATCTCAGTTAATTTCTAAAGCCATACTTCCTGCTATAGTAGGGAGGAAGGAGGAAGGAAGGAACAAAGAAAGATTATTTTTGATAAGTACCTCCATTTATTGTAGAAATCTTGTAAGTACTTGCATTTCTTGCAAAAGTATTTCTAATTATGTATGTTTTCAAGTTATTATTCTATGCTTCTCTCTTTATTGGGTACTTTCAGATATATACAAATCCAAATTGCTTGTGCTATCCTACAATTTTGCATATTGAATAATTCCACGTTCCTAAAAACTAATCCACTGTGTTTCACACATGATTATATATTCCAAGAACGGTTAAGCTAATTTTTCTCTTACAATTTTCTACAGGAGACAGCTGACCATTATTTTAACGATACAACCATAGCAACAGACATGAGTAAGCAGAGACTAACCAAAACAGAGCCAATGTCCACCACAGCTTTGGCTGCAGTTTCTCTGATTTCTGGAGTCATCCTCCATCGTCAACTTAAATTAAAGATTACTCCTTTCTCAAATTTAGGGACATAACTCTTTTAGAAAAAAAATGATTATTATACTGTATATATTCATTACAGAACAAAGTGCTTCATGAATAGTGCTCAATTGATATATTATTCAGGAGTCATGAAGTTTGAGTAGACAGTGAAAACTTAATTATAGCAATATCTGAATATAACACATTGTGTTATATTCAGTTGTAAAGAGAATCTCCAGAGCTTTAGTTCAAAATTCCTCAAGTTTTACCTGGCACTTTTTGCCTTTACCACTGTGCTGAGACTTTTGTCTAAACCTTTACTCTAAATCTATTTATTTACATTAATTTGTTCTTCTGTTCTTATAAAACAGAAATAAGCCTTTCAAACGAGTGGTGGGATTCAATTTTTTTTACTACTGGTTCTGTGGGTGTGGCTTGGTGGGCATGGCATGGCTTGGTGGGTATGGCTTAGTGGGCATGGCAGGGGAAGAATACTGTAAATTCTCCATTCCCTTCCCACTCCTGGGGGAAGGTTACTGCAAAATCCCATTCCCTCCCCACCCCACTAACCTGCTTTCCAGCTCTGTTGTTTGTGCAGGGCACCAAAAGAAGACTTGGGAGGCAGAGAATAGATGGGGCGGGACCAGTCAGAGGTGGTATTCTGAACTACTCAAAATTTCCACTAACAGTTCTCCAGAACTGGTCAGAATCTGCTGAATACCACCTCTGTTTCAAACCCTTTTAATGCTTTAAACATCATAATTATGTACCCATTTACTAGATGACCATAATGTAATAAGCAAATGAATAATTCATTTAAAATAATCATTTTTTGCTTTAAAAAAAATCAAGATAGGAAATGCTATGTAATGTGGAATGGTATTATTTCAACTTTTTGCATAACTAAGCAATCTAGATGAAAAAATAAATTTGCCTATTGCAAAGTGTTCTGTATTAATTCAATGTTTATAAATGTTCCATTTATAGCATGGAGAGCTTGACTACAGATCCAGTTCCTGGCACAATATTTAATGCTTTGAAGAATCTGGAATTAATTTCTATCTATTAGAACCACAGAGGAATTATTAGTCAGTCTGCATCTAAAATATGGTTGCTGTATTTTATAAGAACATTGACAAATTGAAGCATCTCTAGAAGAGACCAATGAAAATCATAAGATGCCTTATTATTTAGAACCTTTTAATAGACTTTAGGAGAAATAGAAACTTCTAATAGCCCCAAAACAGAGTTAGAATTTTATGGGAAGTATTATGAACTGCATTCTGCATTGAAAATCAATTCTTGCTTTGCGGCATTTTTTTGGTTCTGACAATATATATCTCTCCAATCATTTTTTGTAATTGTGTTTTATTTTTATTTATTTTTATTGTCAAGCAAATTCAGCATCCTTTATAAGCAATAGAGTCAATCTGCTGGTTAAAAACAAACTTTCTATCCATCCTTTATAAGTATTAGCTGATCAATATTATAGTCATGCTTTCTTGAAATACAATTTGTCTTCTATTACATACACACACTTTTTATTTAAACATTATATTTATTTTCCTGGCCACATTGTTTTCTATTAAACAAGCAAACAAAGTTCTTGGTTTTGGAAAATGTAAGACTTTCATGCTTTTCCTAAATTATTATTGCTGGTTGTCTCCTCTGAAGCAAGATACATTTCTGGCCAATAGTGCTTCTTACTACAGCTTTTAAGTCTGAAATCTGAAGAGAGAGTAACGCTGATCATCCTGGAGAAGGGCAATCTATATGGTTGCTAAGGATCAACATCAGCTTGATAGCACATAATCAATCAATTAATCAATGCTGATGTCACCCATTCAAAGTAAAATATTGCAGGTTGCAGTTTTTTTCTCACTGATAATAGTTCACATTTATCAAATTTATCTTGATGTTCTTTAGCTGATCAGCTGATATCTAAGTGACTGAACACATTTTCTGAACTTTATATCATATTGTGTTTCAGTAGTGGCATCAATGTTTTAGATATAAAAAGGTGTACTGCTTTATGAATGAATTCAGAAGATGTATGTACCATATAATTTGAATAGTTAAACCTAGTGTGTTTTTATGTGTGGATAGTAAGTTAAAATTATAAATCTATTAAAAGTTAATACATAAAATCAGAATTCTATAAAGTTAGACATGTTTGAAAATATATTTACATTCATGGCATGCACTAAACAATCATATGTGGAATATGGACAAGGATGAATACACTGTAACTTACTAGGTAGTTCATGCTAGGCAAGTTATGTCCTGCTTCTATAATTGCTTTGATGCTGCTATGGTAGTTTGATTTTTAAAGCCAAAGAAAGCATAATATGTTGGCAGCTGTATTAATAGTTCAACTTCAAACTACATATGATACTGTTAGGCATACAAAAACGAACATTAATTTCATTAATCTTTGTAATACCAAAAATTAATTAGTGGGTTTTAAACTGGATTAATAGACAAAGTATGCATGATATAGTACAGAGTAGAAAAAAAAACCCAAAGTTAACCTCATTAATCTCTGGAATTAATTAATTACTTCCATTGTCTGATTTACTTACTACAGTAAGTGCTAAACCAGACCATAAGGCAAATGCAAGCTTTTTTGTTCAACTTTGTGATGTTATTTACTTAACTGTAAATACATAATGATTTCATTTGGACCTAGACTGATGTTTGTGGGAAGGAAGAAACCTAATATTTTCCCTCACCCACTTAGTTTTATTTTTTATTTTTTATTCTTTTCTGTGTGGGAGAAGATTTTCCTCAAGACAAACTTCAATTGCCTTACTTTGGTTAAAAAAATAAATCTGTTTTCATGCAGCAATAATGATTTTAAAAAGAAAAATAGATGAGAAGTGGTGTCTACTATCTGTGCATGGTAGCATAATCCAAATCAGGTCACTAGTTTAAGGAACAGCAATCACAGTTAAACATCCAAAATCAGAAAATAAATAGGATATTTAGCAATCAGGTTCAGGTTAGTTTTCACCTCCAATTCTCTGAGAAGTATTCACCCTCTGTTCACTCTTCTGTTTGGCAGGAACCAAACACTGCATTCCACAGTAAGAACATAACACTAACAGACAATCATGGAGGTCCTAGATCATAGCTTGAGTATGCTTTGCTTCCAGAGATCAAAGGGACTTGGTGACAAAGCCATGAGACCTTGTTTATAACAGAATTCTGCAAGACAAAGTCAGATTATCTGTTCATCAGCTGAAATCTAAATGGGTCATACAAGTAAATCTACAGAAGAATGGATAAAGAAAATTGAAATGATAAAATAAAAGTTTACAAGTTCAGAACTCAGAAATCTAAATCCCATAGAAATGTTGAGATAGATCTGAAACAAGCAAAATATTGATGTTATGTATTATTCAAATATCTTTCTACATCAGTAGGATCTGCATAAGGTTCTGAGAACATTCATGGCAAAGATTCAAAAATGGCAAATATTTTTTCACAAATCTATAAATCATGATCTCCTTGGGCTACACTAAATGGAATGTATCTATGAATAATATTTATAGAATATCCAAAATACCCTGTATGAGCTAGGGCTTTGAGGAAAACTTTTTAAAACATGTAATAATTGCTTAAAGAAAGACAATTCAGAATAACAGAGTTGGAAGGGACTTTGGAGGTCTTCTAATCCATCCCCTTGCTCAAGCAGGAGATCCCATACTATTCCAGACAAGTGGAGGTCCAGTCTCGTTAAAAGCCTACGGTGATGGAGCACCCACACCTTCTGAAGGCAAGTCGTTCCATTGGTTATTTGTTCTCACTGTTAAGAAATTTTTCCTTAGTTCTAGGTTGCTTCTTTCCTTGATTAATTTCCACCTATTACATTAATTTAATTTAATTTAAATTAATTATCATCCATTAAATTCATTACAATATGCTGAGTTACCTATTCAAATTAATATATGTTCCCAGTCATTAGTGGTTTTCCTCTTTTGCCCATATCCCCAAAATGAGTAAAAAACATTGGAATGACTGAGTCTAGACCAAATCAGTAAGTGATATAATATAACTTACATTAATTTTAAGAAAAACATTAAACTAGTATTGCTTACTATATATTATAATAATTTTTACTCCCTAGGTTTTTAATAATTTTTAGCCACATTCAAAAATCAAGACAGCTTAAGAGACTTGGAGGCTACACCAAAGGCTGGGAATTCTGCCTCGGGGTTTTGGGTTGTGCTTGCACGATCATAGCATTCTGTGTCTGCTATCCTGTACATACTGATTTGGAGCAGTTGCTTTGAATGCAGTAGGTAGGACTTACTTCTGATTATATATCAGTAGGATTGGGCTCCTGTGAAAACTGGCTTGTCATAACAATGTCTGGAGAGGAAGCTTTATGGAAATGAGGTGCAGATAATGTTTGTTATTTGCCAGCAAGTCACAACACACACAACCTTCTGCAAGAGAAGATCACAACAGGCCAGAGGATGGATTTTCAGCCTTATGCAGCATTGTTAATCAGTGTGTCATTATTGTTAATGGGCCAACTGCTCTTTTTCCTTAGCAAATGAAGGCAGGCCTGCACCTGCAGGTGTCAGATCAGGGATACATAAGTTTGCACTACTACAAAGTTAGAAAGCTCACAAAGATACACTGATGTCTTTTATGTATAAATTGAATGAGGTGTGGAGTGTGTAATGTATGTTTCAGGGTTAATAACTGGAATTGGTATTTACAGGCATGATTCTATATCTTGTTTGAGGCCTCACGTACATCTATTTAGGTAGAAATTATACTCATACTCATAAACCAGCTAAGAGCTTTAAAGGCACGGAAGCCAGATTTTGCATGTGGATAAGCTGTTATTCATTTATTGAGCAGATGTTTTGCTTATAGAAAGTTCCAGATTCCAGATTCTACCTGAAATAGCTTTCAGTAGAGCTAGAAACAGCTTTTGACTGAGAACTTGGAGGGCAGCTGGCTATCAGTGCAGACCATAGGCAGTTAAACAACCCATTGATCAGACTCAGTACAAGACCATTTCCAATGATTCTGACTGAACAAGTAAAATAATGTTATGGGTATTTTTCATCTGAGGTGTTCTGACCCAGCCTTAGCAGAACCAAGAAACAGACTCCTTGTCACAACCCCCCTCTTCTTTATTTAGTTACTGTGAATTCATGGCATTCATACACAGAAAAGTCCTGGCAATAATCTTTCCAAGGGTTAATTTCAAGAACAGACTTTATTAGTCATTGGATAATTGCCAGGCCAAGAGCTTCCAGTTGCAAAGCTGTAAATTAATTCCTAGCAAGGAGTATGTGGGGCACGAACCATGATAAGCAAACCTTCCAAAAGAAATACGAACTATTGTCTCCTGCAACCACCACTCCCCTTTTGCTTCTATTTATTCCCCAGTGAGGGGTTATTCAACATCCACATGTGCTTTTCTTCCCGTCAGCCCCTGTTCCTCAGTTGTTTTCCTCTCCTGACAGCTCTGCATATACACGCATCTGGAACAGGCTCCAGCTGTTCTTTTTCACCACTTATCTCTGATTCCAAAGGCAGCTGGGAAATGTTGGGTGGCCCTGGCCTATCTCTGCTTCCAACGTAGAGCATCTATCAAATCCTGTCTTAGCTCCAGACCTGGCCCAAGTTTTCCCCAACCTCCTAATCACCCAAGTCTGCCACCAGTTCAAATAGCTGATCAATGCCATTCTGAGTTTTATATTTGTGCTGTACCATAATCATCAATAACAAAAACAAATTTGTATTTTTTTTTTAAAAAGCCATATTCTTTAGTGAAGAGTAACACTGCATTGGTAGTATCATTTAGAAGACTTGATGGCATCGAAGTGACAATTTCCTTTTCTTCTCCACAAACTTTTGAGAACTGGTTTGGCACAGTAGTTGAGGTGCTGGCCTACAAATCAGGAAATTGCGAGTTATAGAATAGAATAGAATAGAATAGAATAGAATAGAATAGAATAGAATAGAATAGAATAGAATAGAATAGAATAGAATAGTTTATTGGCCAAGTGTGATTGGACACACAAGGAATTTGTCTTGGTGTAAATACTCTCAGTATACATAAAAGAAAAGATAAAAGGAAACAGTCAATATAAATTGTAAGTATACAAGAGACAAAGCTACAGTCATACAGTCACAGTGGGAGGGGATGGGTGATAAGGAGTGATAAGGATGGGTGATAACAGTAGTGCAGACTTTGTAATAGTTGAAGAGGGTTGGGGGAATTATTTGTTTAGCAGAGTGATGGCTTTTAAAAACTGTCCTTGTGTCTAGTTGTTCTGGTGTGCAATGCTGTATAGCATCGTTTTGAAGGAAGGAATTGAAACAGTTTATGTCCGGGATGTGAGGGGTCTGTAAATATTTTCACAGCCCTCTTTTTGACATGGGCAGTATACAGGTCCTCGATTGAAGGCAGGTTGGTAATAATTATTTTTTTTGCAGACCTAATTACTCTCTGAAGTCTGTGTCTGTCCTGTTGGGTTGCAGAACCAAACCAGATAGTTATAGAGGTGCAGATGACAGACTCAATCATTCCTCTGTAGAACTGGATCAGCAGCTCCTTGGGCAGTTTGAGCTTCCTTGAGTTGGTGCAGAAAGAATATTCTTTTTTGTGCTTTTTTGATGACGCTTTTGATGTTAGGTGTCCATTTTAGGTCATGTGATAGTAGAACCTAGAAATTTGAAGGTCTCTACTGTTGATACGGTGTTGTCTAGTATTAAAAGAGGTGGTAGTATGGGAGGGTTTCTTCTAAAGTCTACCACCATTTCTATGATTTTGAGTGTGTTCAGTTCCAGATTGTTCCGGTTACACCACGAGGCAAGTTGTATAACCTCCTAAGGCTCTAAGATTCCCTTAGGCATGAAAAATCAGCTGTATGACTTTGGACCATTCCCTCTATCTTAGCCTAACCCTTTTTACATAGTTGTATCTTCACTGACTTGAGCTGACCAAATTAAAGAAATAAAACAATAATTATTTCAAATAATACAATTAGTAACTCCAAGTAAACATAATAAATTGAAAATATGTCCCTGGTGTATTTTGGATATTATTTGTAATGCTAGCTTGTTAGTTTATTCTTTTGCACAAAGCTTATTCTATTTAACATATACAAAGTGCTTTACATCCATCCATCCATCCATCCATCCATCCATCCATCCATCCATCTCCAGCTAGCTAGCTATCCTCTCTCTCTCTATCCTATCTATCTCTATCCTTTTGGTTATCCCTTAGCAAAGAAGAATCCTGTGAGAATTTCATTCAAATTCTTCTGCTCTAAAGACAATTTCAAAAGTCGTTTCTTTCTTGCAAACTGAATAAAAATAGCATGTGAGTGTGAGAAATGCTGGGATAAAAGTGGCACAGCACTTATTTTTAGGATGTAGAGCTTTTTCTCATAACAAGCCTGGTATTTTGGGAATTATAACCTAACACATCTGGAAGGCACAGGTTGGAAAAGACTAGATTGAAGGGAGGGATAAATAAAAACTGGTTATGATTAAAATTCATGCATTTAAATGAACACAAGAGAGTACAGCTCATAGCCAAGAAAAATGACATTATGTGTAGAAGTGCTATGCTATGTTCCCTCTTTGTTTTAGGAGACAAAATACAATTAATCCTGTTAATTTCCCTGTAGAGAAAATGCAGTATCTGTTATGGAAAAATTAAAAAAGCTTTTAAATCTACAAACACAACAACAAAAGCATTGCTTTCACATTCAATTTAGCCTGTAAAACATAATCAGAAAACATGAATTCTATATTTATTTATGAATTTAATGTTACAAGTAAGTTTCTTTACCACTATAGACATTTAGTCTTCTGCTGATCATCAGGAACATATGATATTTGCACTAATGAAATGTAAAAAAAGTTTTTAAAAAGTGTTTGATAAGAAATCCAATTAGACAATTTCTTTTTTTTTAAAATCACTTTGCTCAGGATAGTGATTATAATACAGTAACTAAAAATGACTTGGCTTTCATTTTCTCTGTTAGCTGTATAAGGATCTCGTGACAATATTTCCTCTTAATGTTAATGGTTAAATAAGTTCTGTAATTTCTGAAGAGCTAAAGACGGGGCATCAAAGCTATTTTAGTTACATTAGGACAGTTTCTCAGCTTCAGCAATTATAACATGTATGGATTTCAACAGAATGCTGCTTGGACAATTCTGGGACTTGAAATTCATATGTTTTAAAATTGCTGAGATAATGAAGCACTGCATTAGGACCAGAGGTGGTATTCAGTGGGTTCTGCCCAGTTCTGGAGAACTGGTAGCAGAAATTTTGAGTAGTTCAGAGAACCAGCAAATACTACCTCTGACTGGAGATTTTACAGTACCCTTCCCTTGCCACACCCACCAAGCCATGCCCACAGAACCAGTAGTAAAAAAAAATTGAATCCCACCACTGATTAGGATGTAAGTTCAAGGCCATTGAAATTCCACAGAATTTCAATGACCCAACTTTGCATACGAAGCCAATTTAGCTTCCCTTCATAATTGATTTCAAATTGTATCACTTCGTTTTCTTTCTCTCAATGAATTTGTGTTTAATTAGAAATGCATTTTGTATCTCAATAGATTGAAATGTTCAATAGTAACAGATTAAGTTGTGAAAGACATGTTCTATTGATTTTATCTAATAAGTGCAAAATCAGATTCCATGTTTTTAATAGTATTCTCATGAAAATAAGTTATAACTACATGGATCTGTCCTAAAAATGTGTAATTTTGGGGATTTTATTGAAGAGTACGATAATAGTTTCACTCTAGCCTCTAATTCATAGGGAATGGAGAAAACAAGAGCAATAGAAAGTACTCTCCACTAGCAGAGATTGATTTTACTGCATAGTCTGTATTCCTGTCTGTTCTGCTCTGCTAAATAACCACCACTTTGGTGGTTTCTGACATTCTGCTACATTTGCATGAAACTTGGTTTTCTATAAAGAACTTTGAAACATAAATGATTGCAACATAGCTCCTCAACTGTTTTTCTGCCAATCTAGAAAGTCCTTTTTTCACTTTAAAAGGGTTAGGAAAGCATTGGAAAGATCGCTATTTGTAATAGTGACATGGAGAACATGGAGATAATTCAATGTATCCAGTGGGGAAAGAAATACTGTAATTTAAGTTATTCTTAGGAATTTCTTCCACATTTTTTTAAAGTGTCATAGTTTTCTGGCCAGGAAATGCCAACCATTCTACAGAAGTTAGTCTATTTTTTCATAATAAGGTTTTCAAATATATGCTTACGTAGATTATTTGTGAATTTAGTATGCATCGCTCTTTCTTTTGAGCTACATATCATTTTGTTGCACTGAATATTGAAATCAATATTGGCATGTCTATTTCCAAAACAAAAGGCTAAGTTTTCCCTTGGTGAGTCATGTTTGACTCTAGGGGACAGTGCTCATCTCAGTTTCTTAGCTGACAAAGCTATTGTTGTCTGAAAACACTTCCATGGTCACGTGGCCAGTATGACTATACACAGAGGCACATAGAACACTTGTCTGCTTTCGAACTGCAAGGTGGGAAGTAATGAGAACTCACCCTGTTGTGCAATAGTCGAGTCTCAAACCCAAGCTCAGAATCTTTAAATGCTGAGACATTGTGCCCCCTTCCAAAAGAAATCACTTAGCTATTTAATCTCTAAAAAATTAGAGGTAAATGTGTTAGTAGATATTGGCTTTTGATCTATATACTAACAGAGATTCATTTCCTTTTTTTAAAAAAAGATAGAAAACAAATATCTTTAAATTATACAACAAGTCTAGTTTCTTGAACAAAGCAGCCTCATTATTATTTAAATAACAATAACTTTGTGTTTACTAATTTACCTTAAGTCCTGTTAAATTACATGTTATTTACATGTAAAAATCAGAACAGGAGAAAAATATATAAAATAAGGCCTTTCTGTTATTAATCTATTTCATAGACTCCACATTACTATAATATTGTCTGATTTATGTTATTCAGATTAAGGCATTGGGTGTAACACATATAAGAAAAACAGATGTAGTATTTTCAGGTTTACATGAAACAGATATTATATTTTGACCTTTAATCAAAGACCTCTTCCTGTTATATTGTGAAGAATCCCTATTCTGGCTTTTATTTATTTTCTTTTTTGTTTGCTTACTTTTCGCTACAAGTAGTAATGTTCTGCAACTATCTGTGTTTTTCACACACATGCACACAATCACATCAGTGACAAAATTATCTTTCTCAAACACAATTACTGGTTCAGTTGTCCATACAAATGTTGTGCCCGTCGCAAGGAAAGGAGACTCGGAGCCAGTGACTCTAATTCAGCTCATTTATTGATTCCCGAGATCGGCTCGGCTCCGAAAGAAAAGCGGCGGCTTTTATTCTTTGGCCGCGGCGGCCGCGGCCAATGACACCACTTTGAATCTCCCGCGATTAGTTTCCACCAATCGCGGGAGATTTGTGGCGGGCCAATCCGTGCGGCTCGCTCGACCAATCAGGTCGCCGTGCGTCTTGGCCAATCACTGCGCGGTTCTACAAGAATGGTAATGACCATACAGAACACAGAATAATTGGTAGGGTCCTACGTAATAATTGGTAGGGTCCTACGTAACGTAGTCCCGTAGGTAGGCGGGGCTACGTACTTGTCTACTTGACCTGCGCAGGTTAGTTGGTGCTTGGCTCCCGGTCAGTTCGGTCGGGTTCTGTGTTGCTCTCTGCCCTGTTGATGGAACCGTCTGGAAAGCTGAGCCGGGCCTTTCGTCGCAGCTCCCTCCCGGTCTACCCGGTTTGGTTGAGCTGCGGTTTCTGTTCCCGCCTGGTCTTTCCGGGCTGGTTGAGCTGGCCTGGCTGCTTCTCCCTGGTGAGGTGTCGAGCTGGCTGCTTGCTGGTGAGTATTCCTGGTTTCTTTCTCGTGTGGTTTGGTCCTTGGGGCCTCCCCTCCCCTCTTGGTTTGTGTTGGGGGGGTTCCCTTCTGTGTTTGCTTCTGTTTGCATGTTGGTTGTGTTTCCCGTGGCTGTTCTTGACCTTAATTGGTCGATGTGTCGTTTCCATGCTCGTCCGTCGGTTGTCTGTAAACGGTACGAGCGTGGGCCTGTCACTTGGGTTATGGTCGCTGGTACCCAGAGTGGGTCTCCGGTGAGGTTTTTCGCGTATACTGCGTCGCCTGTTTTAAATATTCGGTCTTTGCTTGAGGAGTTTGGGGTTTTTTCTGGGTTGTATGTGGGGTGCAGTCTGTCGAGTGGGGACCTTAATTTTCTCCCCATCAGTAGTTCTGCCGGGCTTTTATTTGTTGTTGTATTCGGGGTTATGTGTTGTATGAGAAGCATTTTGTTTATTTTCTCTTGGATTTCCCCGTTTTCTATCTTTTGGATAGTTTTTTTGGAAATTGAACCATCCGTTCGGCCCTCCTGTTCGCCGCCGGATGTGCCAGCGCTGTCAATGCGTGTCGTATCCCCCGCTCCGCTAGGAATTTTTTGAATTCCAGCGAGGTAAATTGGGGCCCGTTGTCAGATACGATGACGTCTGGGAGGCCGTGGGTTGCGAATAGTTTGCTGAGTTCCTTGGTGACGGCCTCCGTGGTGGTAGTTCTCATGTTGCTTACCTCCAACCAGTTGGAGTAAGCGTCTACCGTGATGATGAAAGTGTGGCCTTTCGTGGACCCGGCAAAATCTATCTGAATCCTGGATCATGGTCCCCTAGGGGTTTCCCATTCCAGGATTGGAGCGGCAGGAGGGCTGGGCCTAGTTTCCTGGCATCTTTTGCATGCTGCCACCCAGGCCTCAATTCGTTTGTCCATTCCTGGCCACCAGGCGTAACTTCTGGCCAAGGCCTTTGTCCTAACGATGCCTGGGTGCCCTTCATGCAACAATTCCAATACCTTTTCCCTGTAGTTTTTCCGGAATAACAACCCGGTCCCCCCAAAGTAAACAACCTTTTTGTAATGACAGTTCTGTTTGCCAGTTCCGGAATGTCCTGAAGGTTTCGTCGTCGTCCTTTTCGGGCCACCCCTTCTCTACCCAATGTAATACCCGCGCCAGACGTTTGTCTTTATTGGTTTCACGGGCAATGTCTGACGCGGTTATGGGTAGATCGGGCAGAGTCTCTATGCTAAGGGTGGCCGTTGAGGGTGCTGGGTCGGTGTCCAAGTCCGGTAGCGGTGTGCGGCTCAGGGCGTCTGCGTGGGTGATCGTCTTATCGGGTTGGTGTGTGAGCCGGTAGCTGTAGGCGGCAAGGAATTCGGACCACCTTGTCATTCTTGGAGATAGAATGTTCGGGGTGGCCCTGTTCCCTGCCAGGATTTCCAGCAGCGGCTTGTGGTCGGTGACGATGGTGAAGGTCCGGCCGTAGATATACTCGTGGAAGCTTTTGACGGCGGCAACGATAGCCAGGGCCTCTTTGTCCAGCTGACTGTAGTTTCTTTCCGGTTTGGTGAGGGTCCTTGAGAAGAAGGCGATGGGTGCTTCTTTTCCGTTGGGGAGAGTGTGGCTGAGGACGGCGCCGACGCCGAAGGGTGATGCGTCGCATGTGACAGCTAGTGGTAGGGTCTCGTTGTATTGGATGAGGACGGCATCCGAGGTGAGCAGGTCCTTGGTTTTGTTGAAGGTGGCTTCCTCGCGTTTCCCCCAAGTCCATGGGGCCGCCTTGTCCAGGAGCCTATGCAGAGGCTCTGCCGCGGTCGCCTTCTGGGGCAGGAAAACATTGTAAAAATTAAGCAGTCCTAGAAATGCCTGTAGTTCCGTTTTATTCTTCGGCCTGGGGGCTTCCTTGATTGCTCTGATTTTTTTCTCGGTTGGGTGAATTCCGTGCCGATCTAAAAGGTACCCCAGGACCTCGATGTGTAATTGGCATTTTTCTTTTTTAACCTCCAGCCCCGCATTTTTGAATTTCGTTAGGACCTCCCTCAGGCGACCCTCCAGTTCTTTTTGGTTGGCTGCCGACACCAGTACGTCGTCAAAGTAGGGTACCACCCCCTTGATTCCTTGTAGGAGTCTCTCCATGAGGCTCTGGAATATTCCTGGGGCCACGCTGACTCCAAACTGGAGTCTCTTACAGCGGAAAGCCCCGGTGGGTTACTATTGTTTGTGCCTCGGCGGTTTCAGCGTCGACCGGCAGCTGCTGATAGGCTTGCGCCAGGTCGAGCTTTGCAAAGACCTTGCCTCCCCCCAGTGAGTGTAAGAGGTGTTGCACTACTGGGTCGGGGTAGGTGCTCTGTTGTAATGTGCAATTGAGGGTGGCCTTATAGTCCCCGCAGATTCTCACCGACCCATCGGGCTTGACTGGGGTGACTATGGGGGTCTCCCATCGGGCATGGTCGATTGGCTCGAGGACCCCTTGTCTGATGAGCTTGTCTATTTGCTCATCGATTTTTGGGCGGAGTGCGAATGGTACCCGCCGTGGTTTCAGGCGTATTGGGGGAATGCTGGGGTCTAGGCTGAACGAAATAGGGGGCCCTCGGTACTTGCCTAGGGTGCTGTCAAACACTTCCTGGAAATCCCTTGCGAGTTGGTCCTCCCAGTCGGCCTCCCCGATGTGGTCGATGCCCGTTACTTCTATTCCGAGCGGCGTGAACCACTGCAGCCCCAAAAGGCTGGGGTGGTCTCGGTCCACGATCGTCAGGGGAAGCCTCGCTGTGCGCCCTTTGAAAGTTACCTCGAACTGGCCTGTTCCGACTACCGGTATGCGATTCCCTTGGTAGTCCTTGAGGATTAGGCTCTGGCTTTCCAGTCCTCTCCTGTGGATTGTGGGCACCAGGCGCTTGATTTCCCGCCATGCAACCATGGAGAGGTAGGACCCGGAGTCCACCTCCATCTTGCATGGCTCGCCCTCGATGCCCACTTCCACATATACTTTCCGGGCATCTGTGCTGGATGAGTGGCCGATGACAACCGTCTGGTGGGTTTCTTCTCTCCGCCGGTTCCCGCCGTCTCGTCGGCCCCGTCCGTCTCGGCTCCATCGGTTTTCGGCTTGGCGGTCTCTGGGCCTGGGGGGGTGCCGTCTCGTCTCCGGGCGCTGCCGTCTCGCCGCCGGGGGCTGTAGTTCTTCTTGAGTCGGCAGACTCGGGCGATGTGGCCTCTTTTATCACAGTGCCGGCATATTGCATCAAAAAATCGGCACTCTGATCGAGGGTGGTCACCTCCACACCCAGCGCAGGGTTGCCCCGACTTACGACTCCATCGATCGCGCCGGTCTCGATCCGCCTGGAGCCGATGCACGTCCTCTTCTCGTCCGTGGTGTCGGAGGTGGAGTCGAGGTCGCCATGGTGTGTGGTGGTCTCTTGGCGGCTTGCTTCGGAGCGCGTCTCGGTTGCCGTGCCTTCTTCGGCGGTCGCGTTGCGGTCCCCGGTGTCGGGCCTCCGCATTCGAGCCGCCGATTTCCGGGTCGCCTCGGCTGCGGTGGCGTCTGCAAGGACATCGGCGAGGCCGATGTCGCCTTTTGCCATCAGCCGGCTCTGGAGGACTGGATCTCTGAGCCCCAGGACGACGCGGTCTCGGAGTGCCTCGTCCATATCCGTAAACCCACACATGCCCCCGAGATTTCGCAGGTCAGCTATGAAGTCGCCAATGCTCTCGCCTGCTCGCTGGTCTCGCCGATAGAAGTTGTGCCGCCGGATGAGGGTGGGCACGTCGGGGGCATAGTGGCTTCAGAGCAATGGCTCGAGATCGGCCCAGTCCATCGTTTTTACGTCCTCGGGTTTCGCGAGGGCTTGTGCCATCTTAAACACTGCGGGCCCGCAGTGTGTGAGGAAGACAGCTCTTTTCTTTTGCCCGTTTGCATGCTTTAGATTGCTGCTTTCGAGGAACATCAGGAATCGGTCGGTGTACGATTCCCAATCCTCAGTAGCCGGGTTAAAGGGTGCGGGCAGTACGACGCTGGCCATCTCGTCGGTCTCGTTTCCTCAGGACACGTGCTCGATGGGGGTCGGGGTTGGCAATCCCATCCTCATCGCCAGTGTTGTGTCCGTCGCAAGGAAAGGAGACTCGGAGCCAGTGACTCTAATTCAGCTCATTTATTGATTCCCAAGATCGGCTCGGCTCCGAAAGAAAAGCGGCGGCTTTTATTCTTTGGCCACGGCGGCCGCGGCCAATGGCACCGCTTTGAATCTCCCGCGATTAGTTTCCACCAACCGCAGGAGATTCGCGGCGGGCCAATCCGTGTGGCTCGCTCGACCAATCAGCTCGCCGTGCGTCTTGGCCAATCACTGCGCGGTTCTACAAGAATGGTAATGACCGTACAGAACACAAATATATACATTGAATCATAATTCAAGTTTTCCACTTCATAAATAAATACAGAGCAAATATGTCTGCCTTTTTAAAAAAACATAGATAAATGTCAACCACATTCCTATTTATTTCTCTAGAAGTAATGACCAAATTAATATTTTCTATCTGAATGTATTTTCCATTGTATAAGAAGGAAAAAAATAGGGCATTTTTCCCTCTCAAAAATATTTGGGAAAGCTCCCTTTGAACATTTTACTGTTTCTAATTTAATCCTACACTCCCATAAAGGATATACAAAAAATACAGGGAATTATTTTTGAAGGCATGTAGGTGTCAAGAAATAGTAGGATCAGTAGGTATACAAATTATTAATTATGCTGATGTAGAGGTTGTGTTCATGCATTGCACTAAATCATAATATGGCTTCACTGCATTATCTTTGAACCAAACTATTATGAATGTTCATTTAACATTGGTTTTAAAAGTCCAGGCTAAACATTATGTGTGAATATAGCATTCAGTTCAAGGCATTTCTTGTTCTAGTTCTGGATGCTTGGTTTTTCTCACAGCAATGTAATTAGTAACACTTCTACGTCTAGCTCACCAAGGCCCAGTCCAGTCCAGAAACATTCACAGAAATACTTCCCATAAGGTCTATGTAAGTTGAGTTACTCAATCTCAGTGACTGCTCAGGTTTGTTCCCTGACACACAAATAAATAGTTCTCAAAAGATTTGACTCAAATTTTGACTCAAGCCTGAACTTATGTGAAAACCTAAGAAGTAAGTTTTATTTGCATGTCATCTATTCTTTGCACAAGCAGGTAGTTGTCACCCATCAAATATACCAATTTAATA
This sequence comes from Notechis scutatus, assembly GCF_049901735.1. NCBI lineage: Eukaryota > Metazoa > Chordata > Lepidosauria > Squamata > Elapidae > Notechis > Notechis scutatus. Next base: position 42,670,809 of record NC_142012.1, on the reverse strand, counting down.
CAAACTGAAAAGTCATATACATATTGCTCAGTCTAAAGAGTTATAATTGGGTTACTAAGCCTTTTCCATGCCAGCTGCTCCTAACTATACATAATAATGTCACTTGCTATGAAGCCAGATCATGATTTGACATTCCTTTCACCTCTTTTTCTTTTTAGCAGACTTTGATTCACATATTTTATTTTTCAGTTCTCATATTACATTTCTCAGTGTAGTATCTATATGCTGCCATTCAATCCAATGCAGAGCACAGTAGAGCAATCAGCTGTACTGCAATACTACTTAGAAATAAGTCATACAAGACTGAATAGCAATAAGGATGCATGTGTGCAATAATTGAAAAATGGTTGGAATTGACCAAATATATCCAGCAAAATATTTTTTTCCAGAATGGATAATGAAAATTCCAAACATCTTTGGATTGATAGCATAGTCTGGTTCTAAGGTGTTTTCTAGAAATGTAGTAGACTGCCTGTCATAAACATTTTTACATATTGCACCTTCTTGGTGATTACATCAATATTCCACTTTCTTTTGAGATCTTTATATGCATCCAAAATAGTTTCCTATAAGTTTTTTTAAAAAACTTACTGGAATGTAAACTTTTATTAGAAGTTTTGTTCTTCCATATTTCATCTCTCTGTATTATTTAATCTTTAAAAAATTAAAAGGTTAAGAGACTAAAAATGTGGTAAATAGAATTAAATAAATGTTTTCTAAACATCGTTTGAAAAAACTTTGCCATCCCTTATCTCTTAAGATACAGAAAAATATACAGATCTCGCTGTCAGCTCCTGCAGCTTGGTTTCTCTGTTCCAGTGCTGTAAACTACAGTATAAGCTACTTATATGACACCAGAGATGGTATTCAGCAGGTTCTGACCAGTTCTAGAGAACTGGTAGCGGAAATTTTGAGTAGTTTGGAGAACCGGCAAATTACCACCTCTGACTGGAGATTTTACAGTATCCTTCCCCTGCCATGCCCACCAAGCCATGCCCATAGAATCAATAGTAAAAATTTTTGAATCCCACCACTGTATGACACACTAGTGTGCCAACTGAGTAATGCTTGAAAAGCAAAGGGAAAAAAAAAGGTTTGTTTGAAGAATGATTAGGTGAAGCTTTCCAGTTAATCTCGTCCAAAGTGATAAATGTATATGAAAAGAAAAGACATTAAAAGGGTAAAAGGGTTTGTTTTGGCAGCACAGTCCTTCTTTTGTTCTATGGATTCATTATTTCACCTGGCTCAAGTTCAAGCATCTTCAGCTCTTGAATAGCCTGTATCTGCAGGTAAGAAGCATTGAATGTTGGTCTTCTGCCAAGGATGTTGTGCAACATTAGGGAGAAGCAGGATAAAACTTATTACCTTCTCATTTTTTTCCCCATCAAAACTAAAAAGATACTATAACTGGTTACCTATAAATTGTACATGACTTCTCTTCAGAGAAGGGAAGGACTGGAATAATTCCCCTTATATATCCTATCTTGAAGAAATTTCCAGGTAAAGAGTGTCATTTCTATTTATTGCTATTATTCACAGACAAGCTACTATTCAAAGTAACCTCTCAACTCTGCCAGTTCTAGGCTACCATTTATATGATATTTCATACCATTATTTAGGAATGGAAATTCTTTAGTTTAGTTATTCATATGTAAAAAAGATTTAGATGGCTGCCCTTTTTGTGACTCACAACTCTGGCAGCAAACAAAACTAATAACACAACAATAAAATCCATACACAAAACAAGAAATATCAGGCATCCAATGAACTCTATACTTACCCAGACCTGGGTCCCATCTTTCTCATCAGGCTCTTAATGGTTTTCTGAGAAGTTAAGAGAGTGGGGGGCTGCCAGATCTTAAATGGATGCATGTTTTTATTTATTTATTTATTTATTTATTTATTTATTTATTTGATTTGTCAATTGTTTACAAGATAATAAGTACAAGTGTATACATAGTTGTGAATATATGAAATGGGTACATATAAGAAAAATAAAAGAATAAGAGAAACAATAGGACAGGGACGGTAGGCACGTTGGTGCGCTTATACACGCCCCCTACAGACCTCTTAGGAAAGGGGTGAGGTCAATAGTAGACAGTCTAAGGTTAAAGTTTTTGGGGTTTGGGGAAGAGACTACAGAGTCGGGTAGAGTATTCCAGACATTGACCACTCTATGCATGTTCCATGTACATGCATGTTCCATGTACCACTATGTAAAAAGTATGTTTCCTAAGTTCTACTAAATGGGGAAGATCTGCTCACCCAATACATTGGAATGGACAGATGTGCTCAGGGAGAAATTATCCCATAGATAACCTGGCTATGTGCTGTGTAGGCTTCTAAAGATGATAAGCAGCACTGTTGAGGTAATTCCCCGTTAGTAGAATGAGTGCATACGGGGAGATGTAGTGAGAGTGGTGAAGAATAAGACACAAACAGCACACAGTTACACTGTATATAAAATGTAGGTTTTACTTGCAGTAAACGGTTAAGCAAAGTCCAAACACAGTCCAAGTCATTCACAGTTAAAGCAGTCAGTTTTCAGTTCAGGGATAATCCAATAATAAAGTCCAGTATCAAAAACAGTTCAGTAACAGACTTATATCAATGATCAGCAGCAGTCAATAAGAGGAACGGCAACACTCTCAGCAACAACAGAACAGAACAAACCAGGTTTCTGGCTCCATCTTATGGCCGTTTGAGGAACCACACCCAATTAAAATTTTAGCATTCTCTTAAAGAGACAGTATTAAAATGTCTATCCTGGTTTATATATTTTCCAACCCAAATGCTAGGTGACTTACATTCCTAACAAGCACCATGAATTGTACGTGGAAAGAAAGTGGGATCCAATGCAGCTTGCATAATGCTGATGTAAATGTGGACAAACTGAGAAGTTGTTGGTACTACTTTGAGCTGCTCTTTTATGCACCAGCTAAGCAGTGGTGGGATTCAATGTTTTTTAAACTACCGGTTCTGTGGGCGTGGCTTGGTGGGCATGAGGGGAAGGATACTGTAAAATCTTCAGTCAGAGATGGGATTTTCCAGTTCTCTGAACTACTCAAAATTTCCGCTACTGGTTCTCCTGAACTGGTCAAAAACTGCTGAATACCACCTCTGATGCTACAACTTTAAGGACAGCTTCATGTGAACTGCATTGCAATAATGCAAGTGGTATGTGACTAAGGTATGAGTGACAACAAGCAGTCAAGAGATAGGGAAAACTGGTGCACAAGATTTATCTATGCTAAGGCTTCTCGAGCTACAGTTCTTCAAGCATGAGCTGCAACTCCAGGAGAGTCCACAGCTTACAGTCCAGCTCTGACTGGGGAAATGCTCTGCCATCAATAAAGATAACATATCACAGACCCAGTTTTAGGAGGCTTAAAATCTGAAGTCACCCAATTTTGATAGGCAGATAACTGAAATAGTATCAGCCAGTCCGTCTTCACTAACCAGGCAATAAGGATAGAAGGGAAAGCCAATTCTAGCTAACTCAAGTGAAGAATTGAGGACAATTGGGTTTAAGCAGAGAAGTAATTCAGAAGCAAAACAAACAAACAACAAACCATAAAGAAATCTTTAGTGAATATTTGGTATGACTATTTTCATTTTCTTAAAATGTCAAATATTACTTCTATCCAATTTGTTATGAATATTCATTCTCCTCTGTTCAAATTAATACCACTTTGTTTCCCCCCCACCTTTTACAAATAACCTACAATCTCATTGAGAAGATGATCAGGGACTTAGTCAATAAGTCAATAAAATAAATAAAGAAATGAAAAGAATATAAACTGTTATACTTGTCATACAATTACTTGTATATGCTTTTTCAAAAACATACTTAAACAATGACGAAAGAATGGAAAATTGAATATGGATCCATAAGCATGTTCTTAGATCTCAAAATAAAAAGTTATGCATAGTGAATATATTTCCAGAATAAAAACGCATGACGTGAGTTTAAATTATTTTAATGTAAAGTAGTAAATAGCAATAGCAATTATTGATAGTTGAGGTAATATAAATGTCACAAAAGTGATTCTGAGCAATAACAAAGCAACCTCCCCAAATAATCAAATAGAACCACATGGCTATACGTCTACCTGTTTCCATATTTACAAGACCAATCCAAAGTTGTTGGTAAATAAATGAAAAAAATCCTAATATTTTTATAAAAACTTAAGGACAAACTGTCCAAAGAAGAAAATTCTAGAATATCAATAGCATCACTGCTAGAGAATTTCTGGAAATATTAGAAAGGAATTTTCTCTACAAGAGAGGGTTACCAAAAGATGTTAAAGTACGTATATTAAAAAAAAAACCTATTTGTGACAGGATTAACATTAAGATTAGGATTATTACCCATATTAAAACAAAACAAAAAACTTCCATTAACATATATGAGTCCCAAAATTCAAAAAATCTTTTAATTCTCAAGAAACAATGTTCTTTGTTATGGATAGCATATACCTTTCCCTTCCAACTATGATTCAATCATTGGCCAAAAGTAAATTAGACAAAATACTAGTTCTTCCGGAAAAGCATGTGTGAACTAGCTATACAATATTTTAACCTAGAATACAAATATACCCTAATAACACAGCCTCCAAAACAATATATTTGTTTTCCTGAAAATATATGAGGAACAATTATATTTAAAAATATTTTCCAAACTGATAAATATAGATGCAGAGTCTGTCAGTTTTCTTAATTGAATAAATCAAACCTGTGGTAGGAATAGAACTCTCATAACATTTTAATAAAATAAACTTTTTGTGAACACTGTGGCTTAGAACTGGTTTTTTAAGTTGTATTTGGCTTTTAAACGATCTTTGTGCTTACATAAAACATTCTTATGCAAAGCAGTAGAGACACATTTTATCATCTTTGAAATATATCTTTATCAAAGTAAAAGAAGAACATCTGCCATGTGCTAATTTAATTTCCGATCTTGTGAGAGACCAAGCACTTTGTCTAAAAGCATAATTCAATAGAAACCAAGAGCAGTGAATGCTTGATTACTTTTTCATTGTTTCATAGTTTATTCAGATTTTAGCATATTTTCAGTCAATTGGTTTATCATAATTTTTAACACTAGTTGTCATTCTAAAACCCCAAACTCGAGATGGATAAATAATAATAGCAATATAAAAAAAATCACCATTGAACATTTTCAAGGAAATAAAATGAAGAAGCAGTTGCTCAGCTTTCAGTGTAATTGGACTGTTGACTTCACAGAGGGTAATACTTCTAAGATGCTTGTTGTTAGAATTATAGCATAAAATACTTGACACTTCAAATTGTGTAATTGTGGAATATACAATTTTCATCATGTGATACCATGAGGACAGCTTCTGATTTATGTCTGTTCTTAGCAGGATTATTATTAAATCATATTCAACTTAACAAGCATACACTGACACAGATAAAACTCTGTTTCAGAAAATCACATTGCTGTCATTTACAATGCACTAGAAGGCCTAGTATTTCAGGAGCAATCTTCCTATGGTCTGAATAAGGCAAAAGAAGGGTGTTCAGATGTTCGGTGAAAGGTATTCCCACTAATCCTTGATGGACATATGAGTATCTGCAAGATAGGAAGGGCATGGAGTAAACATAGAGGGCAGGAGTGAAGACAGGAAAATGGCAGGCCTAATCCTGCAATGCAATGCAAGCTGGTTTATACATGTACTGACATAATGCACACAAACAAAAGGGCAGAGTTGCATCACAATCTTAATTTCCATTGTCTTGCCTGCTTTGTTGCTTATTGTGGATGCTACAAAGAAAAGGGCTCTTGGATAGCTTTGTGCTAATTAACATGTTTATGATCATGTTATCATGCAACTTGTGTTTTTTTCAGGCATTACCTAATTACACTATTTGCATGATTTTTATACGTCATGATTTTAATATCCTTGCAGCTTGTTATAGATGGCATTAGGTGAAGCGTACATATAAATAATCTGATCTTTTACATAGAGACCTTTTAACAAGTATCAGGGATATATCACAGTATCACAGTATCTGCATGATGATATTATCATGCACATGTGATTTTTGTTCTCTCCCTTTCCTTTCTAGGTATACACATGATGTCATGAGTTACTTGCTTTTGCTCTTCTTAACAGGTTTGTAACAAATCACCCTTACAAAACAGCTTCTCGAATAGCTAAGTAATTTCATTGAAATATCAATTTTTTTCAAGAACACTGCAGAGAAAGAAAAAAACTATGCTCTTCATTTCCTAGCCACAATGATCACAACATGATGGCAGGTGTGTGTTTAGGGAAACCAGTTCCCTCTTTCTTTTTTGAGATAGGTGAAAATTATTTTATTAAAAAGAAAAAAAGACAATGTAAAAAGTCATTTTGTTGCTTTAAATAGTCAGATATAAAATTTTCAGTCATAAAAGAAGTCAAATATAGCATTGTAAAAAACACATGTGATTTAATATTTCCAGTGGAGAAATATAAGAAAAGTAGAAACTCCTAGAAGACTATAGAATATTAATGGTTTTATCTCTAATCTTGCACAGAAAAAATACATATCTCTGACCATACAGTATGTATCAGAGAAATTAAAGAAATTAAAAATATTAACCTGGCAGAGAAATCAAACAACTTAAGAGATGCTGTGCAGTGATTGATTTGGGGCCAAAGCAAAATTGCTTAATTGCTTGCTTTATTTATTTATTTTTCATTTATTTATTCATTCATTCCATGGTTATTCCTGCCCAATCTTCTATGATGCCCTATTTAAGGCACATTGCAATAGTTCTGTGGATAGTTACCATTTCCATATTCTTTAACTCCAGGTAAGAATGCAATTACTGCACCAGGGGAAGCTGGACAAGGTTCCCCACCCAGCCTAACCATAATTCCAGAAGAGCCCCAAATCACAAACCTGTTCCAGGACAAGCATCAAATATACAAACAGCAACTCTATGTTGCTTAGTTTCCATTTGAGCCTGTCCTCTCCTATCCACATACCCTTTTAGAAACCTGCATTATAGAGAGTGGATTTCCTGTAGTAAATAATTCCTGCTTGTCTATATTGTCTTTTCCAGATTCTTGTATAATATTTCCTTTTGTTAGAGCCTTAGGAAAGTAGCATTGCTTTTTTACTTCCATCTTGGTTGATAACTAGTTTTAGATTTTTTTAAAAAAACAAATACTTCCTCACTACCTAAATACAGATTCTTAGACTCGCCTCGGTCTAAACAAGTTGTTTATTGGGTATTTCTTAACCCAGTTGGAGTCTGGGTTGAAGAGCTGACAAGTAGGCTGCTGAGAATGGCACAATAGCTTTTAGTTCAGCTACATTCTGCTTGCCCATTTTAGATTTCACAATGTTTCTGCAAATTTTCTTGAGTCTTGACTCCATAGCAAATAAGCACCCATTCATCTAAGGCAAAGAAATGTTAACATGCGGTCTTCAGAAATAAGGTGAATTTAGCACTTTGTATACATTCCTCAACTATGAAACCCTCTAGTTTGAAATACAATTTTATTATAATTCTGTTTGGGGGATTATACATTAATCACATAAACATTTTCCTATTTAAACCTTTTGCCTCTTTGCCAGAAGCAAATGGTAAATTCTTTACCATTAATAAAGCTCCTTAGAGCATTTGAATTCTTTCTCAAAGCATTTAAAACTATGAGTCAGTTGTGGTTCTTTTGTCCAAACATGTACTACATAATTTTGCTGTACATCTTATGATGCCTTTTACCTGCCCTTTCAGAATACTCATTGATGTGGCATCTTGCAGGAAGTTAGATTAGATACATTCTAAATTTGTTTCCAAATATAACTGGTAGGAGAATAAAATTAGAGAAGGCCACAACAATGAGACAGTGAAGTATATCGGTTGAAGTTTTAGAAGAGGACTCCAAAGATTCAGCTCCAAATCCATTTCTACAGAAGGAATAATCAGTGTTACTTTGGAGCAGTTGCTCTCTCTCTCCACCCTATATATCTCATAGGGCAGGGCTGTCAAAACTCCCAGCCTGCAGGTGGGATGCATCATGTGCTGGCCACGCCCATGCCCAGTTTAGTGAAGGGGTAAAAAGTCCCGATATGTCATGTGACACCACCATGATGCTGCGAGTTTGACACCCCTGTCATAGGGGGTTTTGAAGAGGTAAAATGGAAAGAGAGCCCCTTGTTCATGTTGGAGATAATGGGATATAAAGCTAAAGAACAAGAACAAAAAATATATCAAGGTTGTATTTTGTTTGCAATTCAGATTGAAGGTATGTGGGAATAACTCTGACTCCAGTATTGAGTAATGATTAATCTAAGACCTTATATACATGTCTGCCTAAAGGTCACCTAGATAAAACAAGGAAATTAAAAGTAAACACCAGAAACAATCAAGCAGCTCAGACAATTGTAAATAATTCTGGGTATTATGTTTAATTATTGTAATCCACAATGTGAATGCTTACTATGTGTAAAATTCTCAATAAAAAGGTAGCACTAGAAATTGCTCTAGACTCCCATCCTGAGTTCACTCGCTTGTGTCTCATCCTTTCCATGGGAGTCCACCACAAGTGGTGACCCCGACGTGATCCACTGCAGGTAGTACGTGTCCGGACCTCCGTGTTTCCTCGCCTGGAATAGGTAAGTACGTACTTAACTATTGCTGGACAATAGGATTTTTTCAGGGAGCATGGGGGGAAAACTCTCTCAGCCACAGGAACGGCATGTTAGTGAGCTGCTGAAGTTAGTCAGGACAAACTTCTTTATCTTTAAAACCTCTGGGGGGGAGCAAATAGTTCTTTCAAAAGGTAATGTGAAAGAGCTGCTGCAAGAGATCTGGCGACAATGTCCCTGCTATCCAGAGAAGGGATCTTTAAAGTTAGACACATGGAGGAGAATTGGAACTATCCTTCATGAAGAGCCACGGGCAACAGCTGAAATTTTGATATATTGGAAGGTTGTTATGACTGCTTTAGAGATACAGCAGCAACCTCTTTTAAAAACTTTAGTTGAACCTCCTCCTTATGAAGGAGTTGTGTTGCACCCCCCAATTTCTAAATTGGAATATGCCTTCTCAACCCCAACAGCGCTTACGCCTGTAGAGGAGAAAATCCAATCACAAACGGGGAAAGTTCAAGCAATGATGCATCAGGCTTTCAATGAAGGGAAATTAGAGCCTGACGAGATTACCCAGATGAATTTGTTTCCAGTTAATAGGCAAATAAATGCTCAAGGTAATCTGCAAACTGAATGGATTCCGATTCCTTTAGCTGTTCTTAGGGAAATTAAAAAAGCAGTTAAAGATTATGGTATTCAAAGTCCTTTTACAAAGGGGCTTCTGACAAGTTTGGCTACCTCACATGATTCCTAGTGACTGGAAAGATTTAATGAGAATGATATTGAGTTCTACTCAGTATGTGGTCTTTGACTCAGAATACCAAAGAGAAGCTATCACTAGGGGAAGGAATTCAGGGGGGCTGTATACGCCAGACCAAATCTACGGGGCAGGCTTGTTTGAATCCACTGTTGATCAAGCTACTAATTTGCCTGATCACGTATTTCCAGTGGTTATGGCAGCTGTCCTTGGGGCGTTGTCTCGCATCCAGGATGTGGGAACCCCAGCACAGTCTTTTTCTCAAATTAAGCAAACAGCATCTGAGTCTTATAATGATTTTGTGGAAAGGCTACAATTGGCTATTTCCAGACAAATATCTAATGAAGAAGCAGCAAAGGAACTTTTGCTGAAATTGGCTGTTGAAAATGCAAACGCTGACTGCAAGCGTATTTTACAGCCTTTGGTGGCTAGAGGTGAGGTTACTCTGGCTGATCTGTTAAAGGCATGTGCAGTGGTGGGTTCTCAGGCTTACAACATGGAGATTTTGGCTATGGCATTACAAAAAGGGATGAAACCTACAGGGAATTGTTTTAATTGTGGGAAACCTGGCCATTTTAAAGCTCAGTGCCATGCCCCTGGGGGGGGGGAATGGCATTTAACAAAAACAAAATTAAGGACATTCGCCCGAAATCAGTCTGTCCAAACTGCAAAAAAGGGTTTCATTGGGCAAATCAATGTCGCTCTGATCAGAACCAAAATCCGGGAAACTAAATTTGGGGCGTGCAGCTAGCCCCGCTCCCAAGGCTGTCACAAAAGCATCGCCTGCAATTACTGGGAGTGCAGGTTTGAGTTTAAAAATGCTGAACTCAATTGATGTGACCTTTCCTAATCAAGTATACATTGAGGACACTCATTTGCATGGGCCACTGCCAGAAAAAACAGTGGGATTGGTACTTCCCAGGTCTTCTGCATCAGAAAAAGGGTTTTTTGTTATTCCAGGGGTTATTGATCAAGATTATAAAGGGGTTATTAAGGTACAATTGTACAGTGATACTCCTACATCATTAATGGCCGGTGACTCTATTGCACAGTTATTATTGCTTCCATACATTCCTATGAATCCTTTAATTGGGATCTCACGAACTGGCGGTTTTGGGTCCACTGAAATGACCAGTTCTCCAGTTGCTGCAGAATTGCTAGCGCTGACAAAAAATTTGACTACAGACCAACCAAAAATGACAATTGAAATTCAAGAAAAATCATTTTCTGGCCTTATAGATTCCGGAGCAGATGTCTCTGTGATACGCCAAAAGGAATGGCCAAATGAATGGGCACTTGAGGACTCTCCGGCTGTTCGTGGAGTGAGTGGTATGCAGTTTGCTAGAAGTAGTGTACATTGGTTGAAGGCATTGCATAGAGAAACTGGTGAGACCGCAAGGATTCAACCTCTTGTGTTGCCCTTGCATATAAACTTGTGGGGTAGAGATTTGCTATCACAATTTCGCACAAAAATTGTTATTGGATAATGGAAAAATTACAATTGTTAACCTCTCAGCCAGTCTGGATAGACCAATGGCCACTTCCAAAGGACACTCCTTCACACAAAAACAAAAACGGGGGAAGTGGATGGATATGGCTTGCCTTACATACAAAACATTTTTAATATTACATTATATACTTAAAATTTTCTAAACATGACAGCTGCTACGGCAGCCAGTAGGCATTTTGCTTCCTCCCCTTCTGCAGGTACGCCAAGACCGAAAGTTCAGTATAGGAGACTACCAGATCCAACGTGGAGAGGACCTGTCCCGCTGATAACTTGGGGCAGAGGATACGCTGCTGTTGAAGATGAGGGGACAGTTGTTTGGGTTCCTGCTCGCTGTGTTCGTCCTTACCATCAGCCAAAGGGGCAAGGGGATGGATTTGGGGGAATGGAAAAGAAACACGTTGATCCAGGACATGGGGAAGCTAGCAAACCTTCATAATAAAATTGATTGTTGGATATGTATGCACATGCCAACTCACAAAACATCAGGGCTTCCAATGGTTGCAGTACCTCTGGCCGAAGGTGACTGGTATAAGGGACAATGCTATGGTTGTTCAGGGATGTGGTCTAACAGTTGGACTATAAGTAACCTAAATACCTTGCACCTTGGAAGCCGAATCCAAGAGGTGGCGGGTATCTGTTGGACCCACAATGAGACAGTAGAGAATATGACTTACTTGGAGACATATCCGTTTTGCAATAAAACAATTGTTATTAGCAATGGAAGTCGGGTTTATCCGGATGACATGAAAACTAAAAATCTCACTTACTTTGTGCATAACATCACTAAATTTTCTATCACATCTTTGATCAATGAAAATGGGTGCCCATATATTCCTGCTACATGTTGTCCTACCACGGAGGACAGCAACCGGTTGCCTAAATGTGCAAATGGGAAATACGCACCACCGTCCACTTATTTGGCTATGTTAATGGAATCCTTTGCACAATTAATCTATGCTGAACCAAATAAGGTTGGTCATCTCCTGGGAGCAAATCTATGGTTGCTGTGTGGACCGATGGCCTATGATCGCATGCCAGCACGATGGAAAGGAGTCTGCACCTTTGGGAAAGTAATCCCATCTCATTTCATTCAAAAATCATTGGGGACTGCTCATATCCGCAATGCGCGTTCCGCAACGGAAGTAAACTCTGTTTTGACTCATGACTACTGGACACAGATATCGAGGGGAGTTATTCCTCCTTTAGGAGTCATGATGAACTATAGAGATTTACATCGTTTAAACAATTGGACAATTACTATGTTTAAAGAAACCATTAAAACTCTAAAGCTGCTTGAAGAAGAGCAAGAAAAAATCCTTGACTTTGTCCTGCAAACCAGATATGTGGTGGACACTATTTTGGCAGCGCAAGGGGGAGTTTGCGCTGTGATTCATACGCATTGTTGCATGTATATCTCTGATTTTTCTCCAAACATTACAGCTACTATACAGCATATGGAACAAACCCTGAATGAGAATCCATTACGATCGGAAGACGAGGGACTGCACGTGTGGCCTGCACTTTGGTCCTGGTTGCCAGATGGTTCATGGATTCGTCATTTAATTGTTGGAGTGATATTGCTTTTTATACTTTCTCTTTGTGTATGCTGTTGTATCCAATGTCTCCCTGGACTTTTAGGAATGTGTCGGGTGAAGCCTACGGAAGGAGAGCTGTTGTTGCAGATGGCGAAAAGCTACCGAGGCATCCGCGGTCATCAAAAAACTAAAACAGGGGAGATGTGGGAATAACTCTGACTCCAGTATTGAGTAATGATTAATCTAAGACCTTATACATACATGTCTGCCTAAAGGTCACCTAGATAAAACAAGGAAATTAAAAGTAAACACCAGAAACAATCAAGCAGCTCAGACAATTGTAAATAATTCTGGGTATTATGTTTAATTATTGTAATCCACAATGTGAATGCTTACTATGTGTAAAATTCTCAATAAAAAGGGAGCACTAGAAATTGCTCTAGACTCCCATCCCGAGTTCACTCGCTTGTGTCTCATCCTTTCCATGGGAGTCCACCACAAAGGTAGAAAAAAATGTTTCATTATGACATATTTCAAAAGCAATGCAACACTACCACATTCCTGCTTTTGTCTATACACAGCTGTGATTTGACATACTGAATATCATCTATTTTCAAAAATAAACAAACACAATCAAAAACCAATCAAATAATTTCATTCTTGATTTTTTTCTCCTAATCTGTCTGGTCTCTTATTAAATGTAAAATACCACTTTTAAAAATTCTGTTCATGGATTAGTAAGCACTAGGAACTTTAAAAATGACTGTTTTCATATTAGGTCTTCAAGCACTTTGTGTTTCCTTGGATGATAAGAAGATGGTCCTCAGGCATGTTGGTTCTGGGCAATAGTAATCCTTAGAGAGGACAGTTTTGAAATTGTGTACCTTTCTTATGGTTGTCTACATTGTGGAAAATGTGGCCTGGGCTTTATATAGTACTTTCCAGAAATGTGGAACTTCAAATCCCACAATCTCCAGCAAACAGACTCACTGAATCATTAGAGTTGTCATTCAACATTTCTTGAGGGTAAAGGCTTAGTAACTTGTACCCCAGGGCTGCATGCAGTATTAATTCATCCTCTTTTTCTGGTTCCAGAAATTCCCTCTCAGGACACTTTTGTCTTTTAGTTTCCTGTCATTTTGAAGAAGAAAACACATAAACAACAATAGTTTTAAGCTAAAGTAATGGTTAAAGCATTTTTTCCACAACTCTTGCTCAAGGGACACAGGTTTTCTTGAAAACAACACAGAAACGGTTTTCTTACAATCTTGGAATGACCTGGTTGCTTTCTATTCAGATACTAATCTGTCCAACCTCTACCTAGATTTTGTTTATCAATAAAGGAAAATATTTGTAAGGGTTGAAATGAGAAGTCCTTGGTGCTCTCAAAGATTATTATTTTTTTTGTAGACGTTAACATTAATCAAACTAGGTAACATTATCAGTGCTACTGGATTTTATTTGTTTTTAGATCAATCAGGTCACCTATCTACCCATGGCAAAATAAAGTTAAAGAAAACTTGGTCTTCTTCAAATATACAACATGCATCATGTCACTTTGGCTTATGTTTCACTGTGCTGGGTTTCTTCCAGAATCATCAATTTCACTTCCACACCACCAGAATTCTGTCCAGTCCTCCTCTAAAATATTTCTCAAGAGTTTTGTATCATCTATAATATTGGCAGAGTCAAATGCTACATAAATACAAGACAGTGTATAAAGATTACTGATTACTGATTACTGGAAATATGATATCAAGTTATTTTTGTTATTATGTTATATCAGTTTTATCATGTTATGATTACTATTGAATAAATAAATAGGAATAGGGATTCCTTTTAAAAATATTTTAGTTAGATCAATTATCTGTTTTTAGCTAGATTACTGAAATAGCATGAAAGAATTTCTAATAAATAAGCAAGGAAGCAAAAATACACAAAGTTTTATTTTTCTATAAACAATTATTTTCAGAAAATTATATGCTCATGCTTTTACTGGGGAATATTATGTGAGTTGATAATAAATTTAATGGAGCTCCTTTGGCATTAACACCATCGTGGGAATTGGAAGGGCATCAGAGTTATCAAATCAAAGCATTCACACACACACACACACACACACATTCAAAATACTTTCCTTCCTTTTTCCTTATTTTTCATGCTGCTAATTTTTCCCTTTTTGCTTTCCTTATTCTAGTGAAATATTCTTGTGCACTTATATCTCCAGTATAACATCTCTAGTAGTTTTGTGAAATGTAAAATGCTTTATATATCTCTTTAGATATTTACTAAATTGCATGATTGTTTAAGCTGTTTTTTACAAGAAACATTTTTTTTACAAAAGAAAGATTTAGAAGATGGGTTGTTCAAATATATATAAATGAGAATTCTAATCTGCTAGAGATGTGGTACTTAGATTAACAAGTTCTGACAGTTTATAGTGAAATTATTAATCCAGAAATATTTTTTATAAATGCACTGATCTATTAATTATAAAACAATTTTTACATATGTATTGTGCAGATGTTTTAAGCATGTTTTTACTTTGGCTTTGGATCAGATAATTATAGCTGGACATTTTAAGTTGTGGATCCTTTATTAGATAAAAATACTATTCTAACTCAGTTACAGGAAAATCTGTGACAATGTTACATCAAGATTTAATTTGTGGATATGTGATGACTTTTGAACCTTTCATAACAGGAATATTGCTTTTTTTCAGTTCCTTATCAGAGTTGTTCATGACTGGATTATTTTTATGTTATCTCTGTTCTTAGCAGAAGGAATTAATACATATAATAAGTATTATAGTGATATCGGATCATGCATCTGAAAATTTATTCATTACAATGACTCTTTCTATATTTTTAAAATGATTTTAAATATACCTTTATTTCCATACTTCTTTTTTTTTTAAAAAAAGGATAGATACACAGATCTTTTGCAGATTTACTCAATACCTGGAATGCCTTTGAGGTATACAATTTTAAAAAATATAAAATAAGCAATTTTATAGTATTGCTTATGCTAAATGGAAAAAGAAAAATGAATAATTTGATCAGGGAAATATGGAAAAATCTTAAGGAGTTTTGCATAAATTTGCAAGATAATACAGACACATTTATGCAAAAGTTTTAATGAGTGCTAAACAGGAACTTTATGCACTTAAAAGAAAATATTCACTGAGTTCTTTAAGGCAAAACTGCTGGGACGGAAGTGGAAGACCTAGTAAATTATCAATTTCCCAGATGAAACAATTTCAACAATGTAATACTATCCTTACTATCAAGGACACCAAAAATATTTAATAATAATCAATAAATCATTTTTAAAAAATATTATTCTCAATTGTATGATATTAAATCAAGAAAAATATTAATCAATTTTCTATAATATTTTATATTATGCATAATCAACTATCTAAAGCTGTCAGTTATTTGTATTTCCAATAATTATTCACATTAAGGAGAGCAGTAAAGCTCCCATTCTATTCCTTAGAATTCCTTATCCTGTTGGATTAATGATAACCCTTTAAATCTATTTTTTCAAAATGTTTCAGTAAACCTTCTATTAGCTGTTATTTGAAAGCTGTAAAAATATTGATGACTATTCAAGTCATTTTCTAATTTCCATATTAAATGTTGATACAAAAATATAGATTGTGATCTTAATATGTAGATTTTAAATAGTATTGCCTACAATTATACCTGAACAATCTGGCTCTATATTACTGATTCTGATAAATGAGATCACAGTGAATAAAATGAAAGATTCCATCCCAGGCATTTTTTCCTCAAAAGATTTTGGAAAATAAAGTTAGATTGTAAATACTCTGAACTGTGTCCAATATTAAGGTTTCCTGTTTGAAAACTCTAAGAAGTGAGCAGACTGCATCAATTAGGATAGGATGCATAGAAATTTGAGCATTGTTAAGGAGAAAATGGCGGATACAAAAAGGTATAATTATTTTTTGTATAAGATTAGTTTTTTGGGAACATCACCCAAGGACTACCTCTATACAATTATATGTGACAAAGATGGTACCTGCAAAGTAGATTCTGAAATGAATGTTGGATTGTTTGACTGATTATATACCATAAAGTTATTGTCAAAGTCTTAATGACCCCAAAAAAAGACTTGATTATCATACCATTTCAGGTCTTTACAATGCAGTTATCACCACTGTCAATTAGTCCCCGTATTTTGGAGTTGTTTTTTTTTCCCTCTTAATCCTTCTATCTAAGAGTTAGGCTTCATAAGGCGTAGTCCAAATAAAAATAAATGCTCCCACAGATAGAATTTTGTCATTGCCTAGTATTTCAGGTCTTTCAACAATGCAGTTATCACCACTGCAACTGAGTCCCGTTTACTTTGCAGTTGGTTTTCTTCTTCTCTTTCCTTCTATCTAGAGAGTTATGGCTTCACATAAGGCAGTATGTCCAAATAAAAATAAATTGAGCTTGGTCATTTTTGTTTAGATGACCCTAAATGCAGCCATTGTGTAATTTTAGGGCATCCTTTTCTATGTTGTGGTATAGGCTTGAGACCAATTATCAATCAAGTGAATTGATAATGAATACTATCAGATATTGCCTGCTTTTGGTAACACTTATAATTGAAACAGATTCACTTGTTTGGGACAACTGGACTAACAACTTAATCAAGAATAACAAGATAGAGATGCACTGCTAGCTTTTTTGAAACAAAAAATGAACTAGGACAATTTTAACCCAGGCTTAAACCATGCCACAGCATAACCATAAAATGATCACAATAACAGAAAAGACTAATTTGCTTGGTTGGGGAGGTCTATTTAATCAGCAAATAAATAACCATTGCCACTTTTCTAACTATTTACCTCCTTGCCTGTGCAATAAATTGAATAGCCATTAGACTCCAGCCTCTGTTCATTTCTTTCTATCATTCCCAAAATGCAATGAAAAGGGGAGTGAAATGTGTGTTAAACTGACCACCCAAGGGAAAAAGCTGTGGAGAAAACAGAAAATAAAATCAATTGCCTAGTAGAGAAAGACCTCTGCAGAAGGTCAACAAAGGTTGTACTAAGAACTTCAAGAATTCTTTAAAATTGTTACATGAGCAGGAATATTAGACTGGAGTGTCTTTGTGTAAGAAAATGGTATGTATGCCTGAACAGACGGGCTTTCTGATACTATGCGTGATAAATTACCAACCACTTATATTCAGAATATTGACACCCTTGTGAAATGAAAATACAGGAGGACTCATCTATTGATGAGCTAAAGAAAAGACCCTGAAGTTGCTAATACTTTTAAAAAACATCTCCACTGACTTTTCTAGTCCACTCACCTTAACAATAAGATATTTATGAATATTCCAAAGAGATTGTTCATAAATGAGAGTGAAATGAGAACAGAAATAAGTTAACAGATTTATTGCTTTCAACAGTTAAAAATAAAAATAAATTAAAAATACAACCCTAACTGCATTAATAATCGCATTTTTTCACATTTTTGTCACTGATATTTCACCACAAGGTGGTGAAGACAGTTTTTTCTCCTGCTATGCAATCATATTAAATATGGAAAAACCCAGTTCAAATCCATAGTTAACAGCTAAGCTTGCTAATAATCTTCAATCAATCACTGTATTTCAGCATAACCAATCTTTTTCAAAGAGGTTATTATTATTATACCACATTTATGATATACTAAGAGTCACTCTATGAAGGAGTCAGAGGTGGTATTTAGCAGGTTCTGACCAGTTCGGGAGAACTGGTAGTGGAAATTTTGAGCAGTTCGGAGAACCAGTAAATACCGTATCTGACTGGAGATTTTACAGTACCTTCCCCTGCCAAGCCCACCAAGCCACACCCACAGAACAGGTAGTAAAAAAATTTGAATCCCACCACTGGAAGGAATGATTCTAAATATGATAGATAAAAACGTTTTGGGGAGGAACCATTCACATTTTCTCAAGTTCTTTAAAGGAAGAAATATACAGTATATAAATGAGTAAACAGATCTAGTTTTGTTTGTTTGTTTGTTTGATTGATTGATAGACATCTCAAAACATTACTTGTTATTAGGAGTATTTGCAGGGTAGTCAAGCTGGCATTATTGATAATGACTATTTTTACTTATGACACCCATAATCACTTGTTATGCCAATACTTGTTTATTAAATAGGCAGATCTGCTTCTTTCTCTGCTGTTGTTGAAATGAACCAGGAGGTAACATTTCAATTTGTGAAATATTATACCTTATATTCTGATTATACAGTAACTTGTTATGAGTTTAACTTATTTTATTGGTTATTAGAAGTGGTGGGATTCAACATTTTTACTACCAGTTCTGTGGGCGTTGCTTGGTGGGTGTGGTGTGGCTTGGTGGGAGTGGCAGGGGAAGGTTACTGCAAAAATCCCATTCCTTCCCCACCCCATTAACCTGCTTTCTAGCTCCGTTCTCTTGTGCAGGGTAACAAAAGAAGACCCAGTCAATAAGCTGGGACTCAAGAGGCAGAGAATAGATGTGGACAGAGCCAGTCAGAAGGTGGTATTTGCTGTTTCTCCAAACTACTCAAAATTTCTGCTACCGGTTCTCCAGAACTGGTCAGAACCTGCTAAATAACACTTCTGGTTACTAGGATATGTTTTTTGTTTTAATTTCCATCATTTTATAAATTGTATTATTTTTGGTTGATCTTTGATCATAATACATTAAATTGCATGGAGTTTCTTAATCATACCTCACAGAAACCTATCCTTGACATAGCTTCCAAGACAACTGAAATAGCAATGACAATGCTTTCTAGGCATGTTGCATGAATAAAATCATTCAGTCAGGGATCATGTAGTCAGTTTATGCCTGAGAGTAAATTTAGCTGAAAGTAGATATTGTGATGCTTCCTAATAGGTAAATAATTTAGTTGTTTTTCAGTAATATGTGAGGAATAATCCCTGAGAAAAACCTGAAGGGCTGGTACACTAATGGAAATATTTTGGTTTGTTCTGCTAAATTCATCTAATATTCAAATGCTTTTAATACTTTAACTATTTTACTTGCCCAGCATTAGCGTTAAGAAATATACTATTTTGAACATGACAAGCCATTGACAGACCCATTTTCAACTAATTTGTCTAAATTTATGTGATTCACCCAGCAAGAGAGCTGCTGCCATCAAAGAAAATTGGTTCAATAAGTGTTTTTATTCCACAAGTATGTATACTGTTGGAGTATATTATTTGCAACTTCTTGTTACATAGGCTAACCTTTGTAACTCTGCCCTTCCTACTGTATAGTTTTATCTAATATCTTCATTACTAATAGTCTATTTCTGTCTAAGTCAGCTTAATTCAATCATCATCTTAATAGTTAGCAATGGTCATACTCTACCAAGTCTATCCTATTTTGATACTTTTTAATACGCTGTGTTGGAAGCACATTGAAATGATGCACATGAATGAATTTTAGCTTCAGATGCATTTTTGAATATATTAAAATGACAATTATGTTCCTTTATAACTGATAATTGTCTTGTTGAAATCTGGACAAGTTATTTCCAGGGTGAAATATTTCTTGAGCTGCTTTCAGTCATTTTGCCACTGTTTTTGTTCAAAATAAATGCTGAAGGGTCTAATGTTCAAAACTGCCCATGTTTCTATTTCTTTCATTCTATCTAAGGGAGTTTCTGGGCCCAATTTTTTTATTCATGGCATCTCATGCATAAGCATGAACAGATAATATTAATAATATATGTGCAAGAAAAACAAAGAAGCAAGCAGAACATCTCCCATATTCTATCTAAGGGAGTTTCGTCTTGGAGACTGAGAGGTTCAAGAATTCCAGTTCATCCCAAGTCCTCCAGTTCCCAGCAGTTTTCCAGAGTCAAAGAAACACACTTTATCTACAAGGAGAAATGAAAGCATCATTATGCACCTCAGACACAGTTAGTGTAGGGAGATTTTTTTTAAAGTAACCTCACCCTAGGGAATTTTTTTTTTAATTAAAAGCTTGACAGATGATAAATGTTCCATGCATTTTGGAATGCAATACACTAAGTACTGTTTTATCAAGGATAAAGTGACTGGGGGGGGGGGCACAGGTAAAAAGAGTTTTAAAAAATAAGGCATGGAACCACAGGCTTGTCTTTTCTGAATAGAGCTCTTCTCCACTACATCTTGGTTCCACTGCTATTCCATTATTATATTAATTCCATGCGTCTTATTTATATAGCCCAAATTATAACCACACTGAAGCTAACTTCTAGGCATCTTTCAGTCTAAGTACACTGAGATAATGCTGTTACTTTTCCACAAACCTTTGTATGATACAAAGAGTATTTGCTATCAAAAAAATTCTTTGAAATTAAAATGTTTCAAGTACCTCCAGTCTTTAGCAAAATTCCCATCTCATCTTTGTGGATAGTCTCTGCCTTTACCAATCTCTGGTCCTTTATCAGAGGACCAGTAGTTTGAAGGTTCTGCTCAGGATCTTAGCTGTTCCTACCACTATAGTGAAGAGAGTCAGGTTTTATTTGCCTTACAATACTCCTGCCCTTATAAGGATGCTTGATTTATAGTTGTATCAGTTATCTTTTTCTCCGACTCAAGCCAAATATTGTTCCTACTCTTATGTTGAGCACAGTTTGATCTATATTAAATCAGTTCAACCCAAGGTTTTAGAATTCTTTGTCTTGAATGCCAGTCTCTACACTGAGGTGGCACTAAATAATATTGAATTTGACTGACATTAGAGCTACTGTATATACATGAGGTTTCACATATGTAATTTTGGAAGATAAATTCCTTTCATTATGAAATTTTATTGGGAGAAGAAAGTGTTCTACTATTGCTTATCTGTAGATAGAAAATAAGAACAATGACTGATGATCGTGCTAAACTTGATGTGAGACTAAGAATTATTAACATAGATTATTAATCTGAACAGAGCAGGATAACAAGACCAGTTTATTTACAATGAAGGGATTTATGGTGAATAGGCAGCTAGTTACTTAAATCAGCATATTGTGCTGAAATGTCATAGAATATCATTAGCATATTTTAATTTACTCCATTTGGCATTTTCCTAATGAAGATATTTAAGTTACTAGTTTATATTTATGGAGGCCATGTCCATGTGGCTCTGGGACAATTAAAACAACTCCACATTCTAGTCTACTGCAAGTATTATGAAGATATTTATATAGAATATCTATCTGGCAAAATATGAAGATCAGTCCAACAAGGGGTAATATCAAAACTTGGCATAAACTTGTTCTGACAATTTGTTAAGTTATTTGAGGTCAAGTTATTATTTTAGTGCATATTTTTTTGGTTTTTTTCAACAAACATCCCTTTGAGAAAAGCAGCAGAAAGTTCAGACTATGGAATGAAGATCAGACTGGCCTATTAAAAGGGTGTGCAGTGTAAGTTTTTTCCCTCCACTACATTTTTTCTGGTTGTTTTTTTTTTTTTGCAAAAATTATGTCCCTACCTTTTTCTCTTTATCTATTCTTATATAGTCTCCATGTCATTTGTCTTCAGTTTTTTCCCTTTCTTCCCACAGCATAGTCTGCAATGATGCATATTTGGAGTTAATATTTCATTTCAATAAGTATTTTTTTCCAAATAAACATATAAAAATTGTACTATTAAAGAGAGTGGTAGACAGATTAACGTTGGTTTGTTATTCATTATATTGTTGAATACTTAGCCAATATATTCAACCTTAAGCAATCATTCCTATTTTTTAAAAATTGTATCCCTATTTTAAACTTTTTCTCTTCCCCTCCCCCCACTTGTCCTGGTCCTTTGCAGTGCATACATTTTTCATTAAGATTCACCCCTAAGGAAATAGACTGTCATCTGGAAAGAAAAGTCCATCTTCTCCAAGTGGATTGACCCATCTAGGAAAACTTGAGTGATATGAGCCTTGGATCAATAATTGAAAGACTTACGCATTGCTGACCATGGAATTTTGTGTGTGTGTGTGTGTGTGTGTGTGTGTGTACAGTTTAAACAGCAAACTCAAAAAACAAACTGTTTTTTAAGACTCATCTTCAATTCCTCCGGGAGTGATGGCATTTTAAACACTTTTGAACAACCACCCAATTGACTTTAAGTAAAAACAGAAAAAGAAAGAAAAAAACCAATGCCAAATTTTTTTTTTTAAATCACCAAATGATCCCAGACTGTTTCTTCTTGTTTCCTTTACTTTTCCTTTCTGTGGGTTACTGTATCTTTTAATAAGATTTCAGTTACAATGTATCCTTGGGAGTCTTTTCAAAGTTTCACTGTTAATCCTCTTTATTTTTCCAGGTGGCACTCCATTTTTCCTTTATTCCAAGTCCCACCCCTTTGCCTCCACTCTTCTCCTTTTTAGGGCTTTAAAATGACCAAGAAAAATATATTTATTCTCCTTTTGATACTTAGATTTCAGCTTAAGGTTGCCTATTAGTGTCAAAATAGATTAATATAAATTTCTTTCCATACCATTTGTAATTGTCAATATAAAGGTAAAAAAAGGGTTTTTAACCTCCTTTTCTCTCTCCTTCTCGGCTTAAAGATCTTCTTTCAGAAGTATCCCTCTAGGTACTTTTAGATTCAGGGTTAGATGTTCTCTGTTGTTTAGCCTGGTCTGTCCTGCTTTCCTCTTTGTCTTCCTCTGGCATAATCTTATCCAGTCGGGTTCTTCTTTGAGGTGGCCATTTCTGACCACCGCTGCAATTGCCTTCGGGAAAGGGAGTTTAGACCAACCAAGGAGGAGAGATGCGGCTCCCCTCCACTCGGCTAGCAATCTCCCCCCTCTTCACCACCTCTATGGGGTGGCTTCAGCCCTGAATCCAAAAGATCGGGGTGGTCCAGCGGCGAGCACAGATCGAAACTGCGCATGATCGTGGATTTCAGTCTGTCGCTGAGGAGACCCAAACCGGAAGTCCCTATTAATATTATTTCTTGTAACTGTTGTCACTTAATACTGTTGATTCTGGGAAAATAAAAACTCCTACAGGTTGCAGGAACCAGATTAAACTGGGAGATGACTCCACTGGTCCAACTCGTTTTATATTGCTTAGTTTTATATAAAATCAATAATAACATAAAATCACTTTCAAAATTACATAGATTATTTTGAGTGAATGTCATATTTGGCAGTTATTTATCATTAGTAGTACAATTTGGAGCTAGCTCATACTGTGATTGATATCACAGTATGAGATATCACAGGTGCACATGGTACCTTTTGTTTTTATACATGGTCAGTGATCAAAATAAGATGCGACTGGAATTGAATCAGAAAGTTAAAAAGCCAGGTATCAAACTTAGAAAAGTCTAGCCATGAAGTTTATGATGTCGGGTTGTGTGAAGGTATTTTTAAGTCAAAGATAATTTGATTGAATTACTGTATTTATTACAACTAAGTTCCAGTATTGAATCTTTCGACTGATCTTCACTGCTTAATCAAGTCAGTTAACATTGAATCCTTTCAATTTTGATTTGGAGATTTCATAATCTGATTTTGCTGAATCTCAAATTTTATTGCAGCTTTCTTTTATTGTATTGGAAAAATTGAGCAAAATGTTGTGTAGTGGGATAGGATCAATAATAGTTATCAATAGTGTTTCTTATCTCCATATCTTGCCTATTGCAATGTTTGGGGTGATGCTACTTTTCCTCTCATTCTTTTTCCTAAACTTTGTTTAGGCGTATTCGTTTGGACAGAGAGCAAGACATAGAATTTTAATTGTTCTTTCTTAAACCTAATTGCTGAAACTATTGTGGACTTATATTTTTCTCTTTTGGATATATCCTCTTCCTTCTAGCAGCTGGTTGCATCCCTCTACAACCATTTCATCCATGCTTATGCTGGTCAACAGCTACCACTTTTTAATAAACTTGCTTCTGATTCAATAATGCTTGACCTCAATGATTATTATAACCTCATGTTCCATTCAACTCTACATCACTGGTAGACACCCATTTATTTCTTCCCAAATTCTGGTGAGATGTGTTTCCCTTGCTTTCCCATCACTCTGTCAGAACTTTAATATTCCTTTCCCTTCTTTTCTTTATAGATGTCTAAGTGGAAACATCAGAATATTGCTGCTTAGTTTCTATGATGCTGAAGTATCATTTCTTCCATGCTACAAGTTTACGTTGATTTATAGGAATGTAGGAACAAAACCATAGCCTTTTTCCTACTGTTTATCATAGCCTTAGAACAATGATCCCACCCCTATCATTAGGGGTGGGATGGGAGTGGGAAGAAAAGATTAGGGTTAGTATGAAATGACATAATGTGGGAAGACAGTGTCTAGGCATTTAGTGTGCAGAAAAGAAAGCAAAAAGGATGAATGCAAAGGGAACAATTCTTGAAAGAAAATTCTGGCATTGGTAGACTGTTCCATGCAAGGCTTGTCTTCCCTGCAAGGATGGGAAACCAAAGAAGGCGGTAAAAATAACTATCAGATCCTGCAGATGCCATACTCCACTTATTGCCATTCTATTAAAGCCTAGACTGGAATTTCTGAAGTTGGCTTAAGAAACAGCCAGGAGCAGCACAGCAGACAAGCAACTTAATACACTTAGTGTCTATATTCAATATAGTTCTCAGCTCTTAAAATCCCCCTTTATTCTCTTTAATTCTGTTTTAAGTTACACCCAAAGCAAAACAAAACAATCATTCTTTTTCTTGTTGGAATTTGTGAGAAATATATCACTTTTTTATTGTGTGTGAGTGGATAATGTGTTTACTGTTGAAATGTTATGTATATAATGCAGACAGTTCCTTTACACCATAGTGTGCTATATACACAATCAAGTAGCAGATAATTCTCAGGAAAGGCTAGTGAGATCTGCCTATTAGTTTGTCAATGTTTAAACATTTCCCATTGCAGCACATAATCAGATAGTTATCAGATGGAATTATGAATGTCAAATTGGTTGAAATTATACATTATCATCTTCAAATCTAAATTTTGAATTGAATCATAATAGTTGTGAACCTCACAGATCAGATATTGGATGATTTGCATACTTCTATTAAGCTACAGTATTAGTCTTCCCAGATGTTTCAGGTATAAATTTTCTGTTTTAGATATTTTTAGCTATCAGTGTAGTTTGTAGAAACTATTGATATAAGTGTGATCTAACAATAATTATATGTCAAAGAATAAATCTGCAAATTGGAATGGACAGTATGGCCATATGATGAAAAGTACTCTGAAACCCCTCTTTTCTTTTAAGATTGCTGGTGAATTTCTTTTAGAAAACTCTAGTTTTATATTTTAGCAGAAATATTTCCATTCGACATTAATTAAGGACATCGTGTTTTATTCTTTGCTGGTATGCCCATTATCAAAATAGAATGTACAAAATATTCTCCACCACTGCCAAATCCACTCTACTGTTGCTTTTTTTTAATTTCTAAATAAAACATAGAAGGAATAGACTAGTGGTTATCTTGTTCTTCCTACTCTATTTAAGTGAGATATAGAAACTATAATACAATGAATTTTGTGATGTTACATACTTGCTTGATTTTTTTATTAATATTATTTTAATTATTGTTTTCAAGTGCTTAAAAACTATGAAATTTAAATTGATAAAAAGTCAAACTGGTTACTAGGAATAGTAAATAGGAATAGAAAAGAAAGCATTACAATACAAGATTTCTCACTTACAAATAAAAACATATATAATCAATATTATCTATAATTAACATTCACTACTACAGTCTGAAACAGTGAATAAATACCTAGCAGCTGAAAACATTTGCTGAACATTTCACTTTCACATTTATAGTAACAAATTCCTAACTGAATTATCTTCTGACTATGTAAATCTTTTTGCCTTTTACTTAAGTTTTTCTTGGAGAAAGACACTTTTTGTGTGAGATGGGTGGCAGTATAAATTAGACAAACAAACAAACAAAATATACAAACATGCTAGCTTGTGCAGAACCAATTACCTGGAGAATTTTTCTCTCTTACAGTGAGGAATTAACAAATTGACATCTATTTTTGTTATAGATTATTTTTCTCTTTTCTTCTTTCCCATGACCTCTCCTGGAAACAAACTCAAAAGCCAGTACTGTTTTTTTTAAAAAAGAAACCTTCCCATATCTTTGTCTAAAGCTTGCTGTCTTTACACTGTCTGCGTACCCCACACACCCCTTAAAAGGGGAAATGTACAACAGATGCCTTATGAATTATGCATGCGATTAAAAGACGCCAATTGCCACATGTGTATTTTGAAACTGAATAATTCATAGCTGATCTGGTACAACTGCAGTGGGACTGCTTCACATGCATAGTAAAAGTCATTTAGATGAACAGAGTTAATTTTCGTTTATCCTTAGAGATACCCGAAGGTCCAGCCTCACTGATACCTGGCAAATTACAATGCTTTTTTGCAGTCAGCAGAGGGCACTTGGAATAAAGTTCTTGATGGTGAGAGGCATACTTGTGTGAATTGCAAAACATGGGTAGGTTTACTCAATGGACAAAATGATAGTTAACCTTTGTGTAAAAAGTGGCCACAACTGGAACCTTTGAGTGATATTCAAGTTTCGTCTGTACTATTTGATCTGAGAGATCTTATGCAGAGAATCTTGTGTGAGCCAGGAACACAAATAGCTTTTCCAAGTTCTCCACTGACTATGTGAATAGAAATGACCAAATAGGAACTGAATCTCGATTTCTTCTCTTAGGTAAAGTATGGAAAATCAGATAAGCTGCAGATGACTAGGAAAAACATGGTAAAATGAAAAGATGAACCATTCTTACATTACTCTGTTCTGTTTTCTAAGTAAATAAATGCTGGAACATCAAACTTTACCCATAAAAGTTCCTTTAAAAAATCTCTACAGAAAATTCTTCATCAAAAATAAATGAAAATTAGAAGGGGAAAAAAATCATAGGAATTTCTTTTTATATTTGGCATTAAAACCCATATGCCAAATAGGGAGATGCATTACATAAGATGAAATTTGGCAGTAATGAGGACAGTATTTTTTAATACCCATGACATAATATTTTTCTCAATTTAAAATAAAAGTATACCTAGACTTGTAAATCAAGTACAGTCCCACAATGATTTCCTTCTGAAGATATATCACTTTTCCAGATCTTTGTATTGGCTGTGATTAGAACTTTCATTTCCCACTTGTTGGAAAAATATTGGGGCATAAGGAGAGTAGTGGTTTTTTTTTTAACAGGGGATACATATTTTTGCTTTTTGAAATTGCATGAGGATGTTCAAAAGCATAGCAGATGTCATAATGATATCACTGAATTGAGTAGGAGTTTTTCATGAGCTTTCAAAGGTGCTCATTGCAAAATAGATGGCATAATTCCAGCAGTTTCGTTACTAGTTGCAGAATAACTGTCAATTTTGGTTGCATGATTTGGGCCAAAGTGAACCTGGAGGCCACAAAAGTGGAATTCAGCACATGTTGCGCACACAACACTCCTGTTTTAAATCATTTATGATGGGAAGCAGCTGTATTCAGAGCCCCACACAGAATCTTTAATGAGATCACAAACTCAACTGAGCACAAACTCAATTATAATTATTTCTTAGTAACCATATGTAAAATCACACTTTTAATTAATTTATTTTTATTGCATATTAACACATATCTGGACAGTTTAGTACAGTCTGGCTCAGTTTGTAAATGACTATATTGGACTAGAAATTACTAAAGTTGTGAAAATTGCCATATTTAACAGATTGCCCATGCATTTTGCTCGCACATTTTTTGCTACCCTGATATTTATTAGTCATCTAATTTTTCTAAGAGTCATTATTAATATAGGTACTTTGAACTTCTAATTTTTTCCAGACTTGGCATTAACAGAGTTTGGATATGATAATTTGTTTTTAAAATGTCAGTGTATTTTTTTTTTTGTCCTAATAGCATAGTTCTTGAGTAAAAGAAAAGTTTTGGGAAATATGACATTCTTCTATTCCATACTAATCTGGATATTTCTGTCTGTTTGTCTGCCCAGCATCTCTCTCTTATCTATTTATTTTTCCTAGGTCTCATCCAGGGATGGGGATTCAACTGGTGTAACAACTGGTTCAGTGAGTGTGCGGCATAAAATGGTTATTATAGTATAGAAGTAATCATGAACTGTGGTAAGGTCATAGTATTCTATGAAAATGTTTTAAATGTTTTGCCTAGAATTTTTCTTTAAAGTGAAGTTAATATGGTTCATTTATGGCAGGGGTGTCAAATTTGCGGCCCACAGACCAGATGCATCACATGCTGGCCATGCTCATCCCCCATTTAATGAAGAGGAAAAAGTTACAATATGTCATGTGATGATAACGTGATTCTGTGAGTTTGACAGCCCTGGTTTGACAGCCCTGGCATAAAATTGTGAATTTGAATGTAAAAAAATAAATTCAGAGAACACAAATTAATTAATGAAATGAATGAACTAAGGACAGTATGTTGAATGTCTCAAGCAGCATTTAGCTAGGTTAAATCAGGGGTAAACAAACATACATAGTTTTCCTTAAGGTTTGTTTAAGATAGGCTGGGTAAATACAGAATCTTCGAAACTGTAAAAGGAATTCTCCTCAACCTTATTTATACTGGGTTAATTAACTCACTATAAAATCCTATTCCACGATTTGAAATATTTCTTCCCAACTTTCTCTGGATTAAATTTTCATTTATGAGATAAACTGCCAAATGAGTCATTACTATCTTTTCAATATTTTGTCCATTCTCCCTTCTATTTTTTTCAGCCTCTCACTAACCTTTAAAGGGTGTCTGTGAAACTCAAAGGAA
The DNA here is from genome assembly GCF_049901735.1 of Notechis scutatus. Taxonomy (NCBI): domain Eukaryota; kingdom Metazoa; phylum Chordata; class Lepidosauria; order Squamata; family Elapidae; genus Notechis; species Notechis scutatus. Next base: position 42,641,616 of record NC_142012.1, on the reverse strand, counting down.
AACTAAATGTGTGGTAGATATGAATCAGGGTAACCTAAACTTATGAAGTAGAATTGTTGAATATTTGTAAAAAGTTAGAATGAAGGCTTAATATGAATGGAAAAGCTATTAGGTGAATCTGAAATTTTGTGTAATGTTGAGGGTTGTGAAAGCAAGTGAAATTAGGAATCCATAACTGGTAATAGTTGTATGTTCTGCATACAACTGGTAATACTTGTATGTGATATAGAAAAACTAGGGCTAAATTTTGGAATAAATGTAATATACAGAAGAAGAAAAATAGATGATGTGAATAGATGAGTGGGAGCAAGATGAGGGAGCATAAAAATCATAGGGCAATTTAGCAATCTAAGACTGAATGAGGATTGTGAATGTTGCTGAGTATCTGCTTAGAAAACCTATTTGTTTCAAAGATTTGGTTAAGTCTAAGTTCACTGAGGTATGAAGATGGTAAACAAATGAGTATAAATTTCCAGCCATGATTGATTGTGTTATTTATGATAAAATATGGAGGAAATTATTGAAGGATACAAGGATGATAAGAAATTTGGAATGTGAAATAGACAATATCTTGAGAAAAATGGGCACAGAAGAAAAGTTATAAAAATGAAAGTAGAATTTTTTTTATAGTTTAGATCAATTTGCTGTGATAAATCAACCCTAAAGCTAGACAAAGAAAATATGTAAATAGATAAGGAAAAACATGATGTGACAGAAAGCACGCTATGTTGATGATTCTATACATATTGACAACAATAGCAATTGTGCAAAACTTGGCTACTTTCAAGGTATTTCTGTGATTCATCAGTCAAAGAGAGATGAGTTTTCCCTACATCATTGTAAACCATACACAATTTAGCCGCAAAAAGGCTAAGTCTGAATATCAAACTGTGCAAAATGGGCAGTGCAATAAGAAATGCAAAAGAGAGTTAGTATCATTTTGATTAGAAATGTATTATCTCTCTCTTCTACCAACATAATATGGATATAGATAAGAGATTAATATCAAGGGCTCATTCTTTCAATTCATAATTAAACCATGTGAACCATAAAAGAGATAGGATGAAAAGGCATCATAACTAAGATCAAACTTATGTCTTTTTTTCTAAGGTGACTGGGTGTTATCCAAAAAAGTTAAGGATGGCAGAATGTTATCATCAAATCCAAGACAACAATCTCTCATAATGAGTCCATTTAATCAACAGTGTTCTGCAACAGACTGCTATGCCTTCCAAATATAGCTTGTGGAATTGTTCAATTATGTTTCTGTGCTATTTCATCCTTTGCAAGTGTTTGATTGGAAACCTCTATCTCTATCTCTATCTCTATCTCTATCTCTATCTCTATCTCTATCTCTATCTCTATCTCATCTATCTGTCTATCTCTATATCTATCTATCTATCTATCTATCATCTATCTATCTATCTATCTATCTATCTATCTATCTATCTATCTATCTATCTATCTATCTATCTATCTATCTATCTATCCATCTATCATCTATCTAATATATTAGTTATATAATATTAGTTTCAGGGAGTGTTGAAAAGATGAATGATTTTGGCTTGGATTATTGGAATGGACATGTAGCTACAACTCCTGATACTTGCAAAGTGCTGGATCACTAGTGGTTACAGTGACAGTAATAAGGAATAAAAATGTATGAAAAATGGTATGTCTAGTCTCATGAAAAAAGGATTAGGGAAGACATGATAGTAGTATTCCAATATTTGATACAATATCTGCCACAAAAATGAGGGGCAAATTATTTTCCAAAGCAGAAGAAGGCAATACAAGAAAGGATGGATGGAAACTAATCAAGGAGACTTTGTTTATTTTATACTGAGGTATTTTCATGTTGGCTCAAAATGGAATACAGGTGTTCTTTCAACAGGAGAAGCTGCCAAATTTACCAAAAGCCTATCTTTGGAATTTGAATATCTTCTTTTTAAATAAACAAAACCTTGAAATTCTTTGTTGGTATATTAGCTACTGCCATGTCCTAAATGATTATATATATTTACTGGAAAATGGCAGTCTTATCACCTTAAACGCAGACTAATGGTGGCTGTAGTCTTTTGAATAATCATATTTTTTTAAACTCCACCTTACCCAACAACTCATTCTGAGTTGAACAAGCGATAACTGCAAAAAGTAAGAAAAATACTTGTCAGAGCTTCTGTTAATGCCATTTTAATTCCACTGTAATAGTTGCTGGCTGTTGGAGTGCTACTGGACCAATTTTAATAGTGGCTATCCTTTGCTTAACATATACATCTACTTCAGTCTCACCAAACAATTATGAAGGCTGTTCACTGGCATAAATATTCAATTCATTTATTCTAAATGATGATGTATTTGGGATATTAAGATGAAACATAGAATTGTATCTTATCTATGTCATTAAACAAAATCACTATAATTATTCCAAGATTCAATTTACTTCAGTTTAGATTGTTACCCAGAGAATAATCATTCCAAGATCTGTATCCAAAGTTATTAAATTAGATGGTGTAGAAAGTTGGAAGGAATCGTTACCTGTCTCTTCCTATTTTTCACAGGAATCATGTGTTCTACTTTATTGAAGAAGGTCCTGGAATCAAAATAGAATGACTAGTTGAAGAAAAAAATAGATTGAATTTCAATTTTAAAAAGTCTCATTTAGCAGGCCTTGAATGCATTGAACAATGTTTCTGTTCATAATTTCCCCCAACTTCTATCCCAACAGCAAACTTAGCTGGTGCATCTAGGTAGTCATACATAGAGGAGAGACATTTAAAGATATGTAAATCTTGATAGTTATATTGAAATTATGGTTAATATTTAATTTATTGAAAGTAATACAAATATGTTAAAATAAGTGAAATTGACTGTTTATAAGAATATGCTCCATGACCTAGATGACTGAGTATCTCCATAGAAATTTGGTCAAGAATGACTAGAAATGGGATTAAATACGAAGTAAAATTGCCAGTAGTAAAGAAGTACTTTGAGATGTCTTGGTCACAACAATATATTTATGTTTATACTCTTCATTCAGGATCTCAAGAGATTACAAAGTATTCCCTTTTTCCATATATATGAAGGAAAAGCGAATGGGTAGTGATAGCCAAACATAGAAAAAGCTGCAGTTAGAGTTTGTGAAATCCTGGAAAGAAAACAAGAAAGAAGTTTAAAATTCAAAAGACAATATATAAAGAAATGCATAGAAGTGATATGGTATAAAGAACATGATTTAAAATGGGTGAATGGGTATATGTAGAAATGGAATAGATATTGCTAGTGTGAACTAGATTTAGTTAGATTTCATTTTCTTTTACCCAACCTCTTGCTTTTTTTACCTTACTCTTTCTTCTTTATTCCATGTGCTATTCCAAAAAGTAAGAGCATGATAAGGGAGCACATTTCAGCATCTGAAATGAAAATGAAAAGTTAGAATACTATTTATCTTTCTGAATAGTTTCACTATATACCAATAAAGTGATTAACAGGAAGGAGTTGACGGAAAGGGTATCAAAATCCTTGCAGCTTTTGACAATGTGAGTTGGCGATTTATTTTACTGCAGTTGATACAAATGGGCTTTGGTAAGAAATTTATCCAAGCCATTGAAACAATATACCATGAACAAACTGCAAAAGTGATGGTGAATGGAGAATTAACAGAATCTATAAGAATATATATCTATAAGAATATATAACAGAATATATAAGAAAAGGGACAAGGCAAGGCTGTCCATTGTCACCTCTGCTGTTTGTGTTAACATTGGAAGTCTTGAATAGGAATATCAGAGAAGAAAAAGAAATAAAAGGAATGAAAATTAAAAAGGAGGAGTATAAATTGCAAGCTTTTGCAGATGACCTGGTATTTATATTAGAAGACCCATTGGAAACAGCACCCAAATTAATAGAAAAAATAGAAGAATATGAAAAAGTAGCAGGTTTGAGAATAAACAAAGACAAAACAAAGATATTAACAAAGAATATGTTAGCAAGACGAAAGAAAGAGTTGGAAGAAATTTTAAAAATACAGGTCACGAACAAGGTTAAATATTTAGGGATTGATATTACACCAAGATGTAGTATGCTGCAGGAAGATAACTATGGTAAACTCAAACAGTAGATTGCGACAGATTTGATGAAATGGGAAAAACTGCAACTATCATTGATTGGGAGAATATCCACAGTTAAGATGAATATATTGCCTAGAGTTTTATATTTATTCCAGACAATTCCTATTCGATTAGGGAAAGAGTTTTTTGAAGATTTAAATAGAATTGTGTTGAAATATATTTGGCAGGGTAAAAAAGCGAGAATAAAATTAAAACTGTTACAAGATGCAAGAATAAGAGGAGGGTTTGCCTTGCCCAATTGGGAGCTGTATTACCAGGAGACAAGTTTGATGTGGGTAAAGGAATGGATAACACTAAGGAACAGTAGATTATTGACTTTAGAAGACCATGACTTGCTGCTGGGATGGCATGCCTTTCTCTGGTATAAGGGGACTAAAACACAGGGGTATTTCAGAAGACATATTCATGAGGCATTGTTTTTGAACTGGGAGAAAATAAAAAGACAATATTACTTAAAAATTCCAACATGGATATTAACTACTGAAGCTTTTTCTTATCCAATAATATATAAAAAGGAACAAACAGTTAGATATGGGGAGATATTGAATGAAAAGGGTGAATTTAAATCTATGCAAGCGTTGGAAGAACAAGGTGTAAAAATGAATTGGTTTTCTTATTTGCAAATACAATCTAGGTTTGATAAAGACTCTAAGGCAGAAGGTATTTACGACAAGTTGACTGATTTAGATAAAATTTTGATGGATACTGATGGTAATTAAAAAACTTTATGGACATCTATTATAATTTAAATTGGAGGAGGAACAAGTCAAAGAAACGATGATTGCTTGGGGGAAAATTTTGGATATGGGATTGATTTAGAAAAATGGCAAAAATTGTGGTCTCAGAATTATAAAATGACAATGTCAACTGTATATAAAGAAAAATTGTATAAGATGTTTTATAGGTGGCACTTACCCCCAACGAGACTTGCAATAATGTTTAAGAATAAATCGGATAAATGCTGGAAATGTCATCAGATACCTGGTTTTTATTATCATATGTGGTGGACAGGTTCAGACGCGAAGAAATGTTGGACTAAAATCCACACATGGTTGGAAAAAATGATAAACAACATATAGACTTTAAACCAGAGATCTTTTTATTGAGAGTCATACCAGACATATACAATAAAGAACTGAAATATTTGATTGTAACTGTTTTAACAGCAACTAGAATTGTGTTTGCAAAGAACTGGAAAAATGACAAAATACCTACGCAGGAGGAAGTTATAAAAAATATTATGGACTGTGCTGAAATGAGTAAACTGACATTTGAAATTAGAGAACAAGAAGACAAGCAATTTTATATGATATGGGATTTGTTTTATCAATGGTTGGATAAAAAGGCATGGTAATGTAATAGACTAGATAATTTTGTGACAGAAATTTAATAGACTGATGTAAAACATAATATAGATATAAAAACCACTGGTTGAAAGTATAACACAAATTTTAAGATAAAACTTGGAACATCTCATATAAAATGATGGAATAAATAGTTTAGTCATGGATGATTAATAACTGATAAATATATAAGCATATGTTAATTCGACAATGTGAAGACTGATATAAGTTGTGAGTAAATGACTACAAAAGGATAGCACAAAAGATATGTAACCAACTGACACACTGTATGTATATAAAATGGAAGATGGTTTTATGTTTTTATGTTTTATATGTGTATGTTTTTAAAAATATTTTTTTTAAAAAAAAATCCTTGCAGGATAATGCTGTTGTCATAGAATCAGTTTGAAAGACATTGTCATTTTAAAATAACTTTGCAATAAAAATGTAGATGTTCATTTTTCAGATGGGTGCTTGATTATACAACCTTAATAAATTTTTAAGGTTTTCTTCATTAATCACTAACACTGTAGGCACAGAACACAGATTATAAATAGCATCTTCTCTCACAGGACTGAGAATGAAGTTAATGCCAAATACATCCAGACTATCTCTTTCTCTTGAAAATTATCTGGATTGATTTATTATGGACTCTTCTAAGGCAGCATTGGTTAAGAAAAGAATCATTCCTTCAAATAATTATATACAAAATACAACAAATCTTGGAAAACTAATAATCCCCCCTTTGTTTAAAAATGCATTAGTTTCTTCATGCACTGGTTGTTCAAAATCTAAAAAAGATATGGTAAGCTTGAACTACAGATAACCTATTAAAACCCCTTAAACAGAGACAATTTATAAGTAATTCATTAATTTAATGCTTATACTGTTTTTCTTAGACTACAACAGAAAGACAGAAATGTGTACAATTTTATGTGTATGTCTGTATATAGATATATAAGAAAAATAGAGATAACAATAGTAAAATGTATTTTATTACCAGAAAAGGATCTTGCACATGTGGATTATAGCAGCAACATTTAGACATATGTCTCACCAATGGTGGGATTCAAATTTTTTCTACCGGTTCTGTGGTCATGGCTTGGTGGGTGTGGTGTGGCTTGGTGGGCGTGGCAGGGTAAGGATACTGCAAAATCTCCGTTCCATCCCCACCTCACTAACCTGCTTTCCAGCTCCATTCTCCTGTGCAGGGCAACAAAAGAAGACCCAGCCAATCAGCTGGGACTTGGGAGCAGAAAATAAATGGGGGCAGAGTCAGTCAGAAGTGGCATTTGCTGGTTCTCCAAACTACTCAAAATTTCCGCTACTGGTTCTCTAGAACTGGTCAGAACTGCTGAATACCATCTCTGTATCTTGCCATAGTAATTTACAGAACTTTCTGGGCAGTTTACAATGTAGAAGCATTATTTGCATATTGCACCCAACAATCTGGGCCCTCATTTTACTGACCTGAAAGGATGGAAGACTGAGTCAACCTTGAGACTCATCAGAGTCAAACTCCAGGCTGTAGGCAGAGTTTGCCTGCAATGCTACTTTTTAATCACTCCTCCACCAGGGATTAAATAGGTCTAAAACATAACAAAAACAGTTTTATTTAATGAACTGCTAATGTGTTCCATTTTCACAAAGACACATGAATATGCCAGTTTATTCTGTCATAGGTCTGCTCAGATTTGTGGTTATCGATAAGAATAATTTAAAAATAAATTAATTTGACCTCAAAACTGATCTCATATTCCTCATTTACATGGAAGTTCATCTGCTGTAGAAGCTAGTATTTCCCATTCTTGAGAAAATTATTTTGCCATCTTTTATATCTGTATTTTATCTCTTACCTAAAAACCTCAATAGAGCCATGTTCATCTCCAAAACATCAGAGCTGATAGATGCTGAATTGAGAAAAACTCCTTTAGATTTCTGGTTGTGAGAATGAGGAATTAATAGGGCTAATGAATCCTTTAAACCCTTCAGGTCAGTGATGTGTTTCAAATATTTTTACCACCAGTTCGGTGGTCATGGGCTTGGTGGGCATGCTTTGTGCACACGTATATACTTTGTGCGCACATGCCAAACACACACTTTGTGCAGGTGCAGAGGTTTTGAGTCACCTCCTGCAATCCTGCACTTTCCCTGACGCTTCAGCAAGCTGCCACGCAGCAATTGCTGTGCCACACAAAGCAACTGCGCTTCAAAAGCAGGGCATAAAGGTTGTTGGTAAGGGAGTTCGGGTGGGTGGGCCCAACACAGAGTGTCGAAGAGAACTGGTTCGGTTTCCTCTGCTCATTGCTGCTACTGGCTTGGTCTAACCAGACTGAACTGATAGAATACCACGACTGCTTCAGGTATGGGAAAGCTGAATTTTACACGAGTCTGTCCAGAATGCAGTTCATGTGATAGTGAACTGTCACCAAAGGACTTTCCAGCACAACTCCATTCATAAAAGGTCACTGGGTAACTCTGGATTAATCATAATCTGTCAGTCCAACCTAAATCTCTGGACTGGTTTGTTTGTTTTGTGAGGTCAAGATGCATAGCATAGCATAGCATGGCATGGCATGGCATGGCATAGAGTAGCATAGCATAACATGAAACATAACATACATTACAACATAACATAATATAACAATTTATTAATTAATAACCGGATGTGACTGTTCCATATTAGCAGGCTTGAAACCCTGCATTCCCATTGGTCCGTTTAAACCACTACCTGATTGGTCAGCCTGGGTGGTTATGATTGGCTCGCTAAGAGTCTACCGCGATTGGTTAAAACCAAGCGCGGGAGACTTAAAGCGATGTCATTGGCCGCCAAGCCACAGCGAGCTCTATATAAGAGCCGCCGCGGCTGCTATTGTTTAAGCCTGATCTAGCCGAAAAATAAAGTGCTGTTGTTTACTGAATCGGAGTCTCTCGTCTCCATGAGCCCGACTTTCCGAACTTAACAGTGACAACTGTTGCTTTACAATAATTCTTCCTGAATGAGTAGGCTTCTATTGGCAGACTGGGTTGGAAACAGTCAGGCAGCATACAAAAATCCACAAAGAATTTTATGACGAATTTTATTCTAAAAAGTTGAGAAGCCACCATATAAGAATTCTAGAGACTGATGTGCATTATGTGAGCCTTATTTATCCTGAATTACTGGTCAAATTCTTCCAGCCTTTTTAAAAAAATGAAAGCATGCAAGAGGATTCCTTTATTAGAGAGCACCCTCTCTCCTTTCCATCTATGTCTTGTTTTGGTAACAGACCAATCTGGCATTAAGTTGTTTTCCTCGGACTGTGGAAGAACTAACTGTCACACTGGTGTTGTAAAGTTATATTATGGATAAAAATGGACACATAAAGCTGTAATACTCCTATACCTAGAATCAGTAGTACGATTAAGTCCTGTTTCTCTCCCTTTTGCACATTGCACAATCAAGCTGAATTGTATTTCTGCAGTGTATCATAATAATCTGTGTACTGGGGCCTTAGAATTCCTGAGCTCCTTTGTCATGCATTGGTATTATAAATACAATGTATTCTTTCATTGTGCCATACCAATACTGAGTTTTCTATACTTGAAGTGTCAGGTCAGAAATCCATTTAAAATAAAATCTTCCAGTCAGTACTAAGATATTTTAAAGTGTATTCTTCAGAGCAAAAGAAAGGCCAGTTCATTCATACTAGAGTGCTATATAAAATTGGAATTACATGCCAGTGAAGAAAACATGGACCATTCTTCAAGGATACATGAGATATGATACATATCTTAACATGAAATAGCTCATGATAATTTAAATATTCTATTTTTAAGAACTGAAACTATCTCTCAAATAAATCTCCTAATAGTATATAAATATAATTTGCTTTTCTTTTAGAAAATATTTAATAATATTGCGACTTAATGCGACATTACACCAAATTTGGAACATAACTTTTTTGGCAGCTTTGTTATTTGTGCTAAAAAGCTCATAATCAAACTATCAGGATCATAAACCCAAAAGTATCAAGAAGAAGAAAAAATAGTGTGCATTTCTTTTTCAAGCCTGTTACATTAAAATCAATATTTTAATATATATTTTTGCAATTCTTTTTGCAAAAAAGAATGTCAATTCTAAACTAATGCAATCAGATATGCAAAAATATTTAATCTAAATAGTATGTTCTCAGAATTATACTGTATTCTAAGAAATATGCCGTGACTTTAGCTTTTAATGGTAGTGGAAATGAGAATATAAATAGCCACCGTAATATAGGCTGCAGTAACTTGTCATGCAACTTAGTGATTTTTAACTAGCAAAACCCCAGATGCATAAACATCTTAAAAAGATTCTAAGCTTCGTCACCATGAAGTCATGGGCATAAAATATTTGGCAAGTTTTCTTATTAAGGAGCTCATTTTCACAAACAAGGCCAAATTATTACCTAAATCTCATAGTTCTTGAGATATCTATACATAGTGACATGGCTATATGGAATAAAAGATTGGTTTTGATGCCAGTGCCATAAAGCACTTTATTAAGACTAATGGCATATTTTTATAAGTCTCATGTGACATATACTTGGTAGGACTGAGTCTTTCCTCAAATTTCATAGAGAATGATTTATATTGTATATTATGAAAAATGACATATCTGTAGATAGATCAAGATTAGTTTGTTTCCCTAACCTTTTTCTTTCTTCAGCCATTCCTGGGTCTATACAATTTCCTGCTACTTAGAAGGTTAAGTTACAAAATACAGTAGGTGGTTTTAATCATTATTTTTTATATTTATACTTATACTCATAAATATACATTCTTTATAATAGTTTTGTGATATTTAATTTTTTTAAGGTCTCATCAACCTGTAATAAAAACAATGTACTGGAAAGCAAAGCTTTGAGAGAGTTTTCAATTATAAATTAAGTAAAAATGATCAGTTGATATTGTTATATCATTCTTGCAGTTGTGTTCATTATTGACTTTATTTTTAATGTTTATAAATGTAGCACATAAGGCAAAATAGATTTTTATAGCAAAAATAGATTTTTATGACATAAGTTCTGAGAATACATTGCCAAGAACAAATTGCTTTTAACGTTGTTACATTACAAAAAGAAGATTATAATGCATCAAACCAAAACATCAAAAGATGGACATTTTATTGCCAATCCAATAGTGCAAGGTAAAGTAAAATATCTCTAGTTTTGCATTACTTGGAATTTATTTACTTCTTGATACTGTGTTTGTTTACCCAGCAATAAGTCTGATATTGTCACAGAGTTTACTTTCATCCAGGAATGCATAGACTGCACTTGTAATGTAGTTTGGTGGTGTGAAAATTGCAGTGAAACAGGGCAAACAGTTTCATTCTGCCTGCAATAAGAAAAGCCAATGAAAAAGATAAAAGTTAACAATGATGTCTCAGGTATGTGGATCACAACAAAATGGGAAGGAGTAACTAGTGAGAGTGTGTCATACTGTACATTTCATTTATTATACTGTGCCTAGAATGAACCTCTGGTCCCTCTGAACTGCAGTTCAATGGAAACTGATATCCAGCTTGCTAACAAAATAGGTCCTCACAGAAATGTCCTTGAAATAGTCTAGGCTTAGTGGAGAGGCTTCTATTCTTACCTATTTTTTTTCTGCACTTGGCTAGTGAACATGTGGACTGTAAATATAGTTACTGCATTTAGCTAAAATGAAACAACCTGAGTTTACGACAATCTTCCCACAAAGAAGATCTGATAAAATAAAAATCACATCTACATTAATTATCATACCCTCATAGCAGCTGTCCCATTTTAGAGGTAAACAACTTGGAAAACTGTGTAATTATTCTTTTGGCAATTGTGTCTCTGTTTAACACTTATGGAAATTCTTCTTGTTGATTGCATTGCTGATAGTTTCCTAGCTTAATTTTTCATAAAACAATTATTACATGCATTGTTATTGCTTACAGAGTTTTGTCATCTCTTTAGTTGATTAATCATAAAAGCTTTTTATTAATTTATCAATGCATTATTTTGATTAATCATTGAAGTCAGTACCCAATGTTTCCTCAAACAATGTTTCATTTTATGACATATCTTTTGTACAGGTAAAGGGAATAGCCATGTTTTAAAAATGTGAATCCAGACTGTGGCCAAATCTCTTATGTTTGGAATATTCATATCACATGCATGATAATGACTGTGCTGTAGTCACTGGAAAACACCCTCATCTTTCCTGCTTTTATTTATTTATTTTATTTATTTTGTCAAGCAATTATAAGATAACAGGTATAAGTATAAACATAGTTATGGATACATGAAATAGATACATATAAGAAAAACAACAACAATAGGACAGGGATGGTAGGTACATTGGTGCGTTTATGCACACTCCCTACAGACCTCTTAGGAAAGGGGTGAGGTCAGTAGTAGATAGTCTAAGGTTAAAGTTTTTGGGGTTAGGGGAAGAAACTACAGAGTCAGGTAGAGTATTCCAGACATTGACCACTCTGTTGCTGAAGTCGTATTTCCTGCAATCAAGTTTGGTGCGGTTAAACTTGAGTTTGTATCTATTGTGTGATCTTGTGTTGTTATGGTTGAAGATGAAGTATTCATTGACAGGTAGAACATTGCAATGTATGATTTTATATACCATACTTAGATCGGACCAAAGACGGCATAATTCTAGGTTTTCTAGGTCTAGAATTTCAAGTCTGGTGGCATAAGGTATTCTGCAACAAGTAGAGGAGTGTAGAACTCTTCTTGTGAAATATTTCTGGACTTTCTCAACTGTGTTAATATCAGATATATAATGTGGGTTCCAGACGGATGAGCTGTATTCAAGTGTTGGTCTAGCAAATGTTTTGTATGCTCTAGTTAGTAGTGTGATATTACCAGAGAAAAAGCTATGTAGGATTAGGTTAACAACTCTTAATGCCTTTTTGGCTATGTAGTTACAGTGGGCTCTAGCACTTAGGTCATTAGAGATGAGTACTCCAAGATCCTTGACAGATTTTGGATCATCAACAAGGTCTTGACTAATCAGCCTGTATTTTATTTTCTGATATTTTTTTTGCCAGTATGTAAGACAGAGCATTTATTTGTTGAGATTTGAAGTTGCCATTTGTTTGACCATTCTGATACATAGTCGAGGTCTTTTTGAAGGGTAGCAGTATTGTCTATGGTATTGAATAGCTTTACATCATCAGCGAAGAGAATGCAGTTGCTCTTAATATAATCACAGAGGTCATTTATGTAGAGTATGAAGAGAGTTGGTCCTAGAATACTGCCCTGGGTAACACCACTGTTGACAGGCACAGAATTTGATACGATGCTCCCAATTTTGATCATTTGTTGTCTATTTGACAGGAATGCTTCTATCCAGTTATGCAGTTGTCCAGAGATACCATAAGATTTTAGTTTTAGGAGTAGTTTGTTGTGTACCACTGAATCAAAGGCTTTACAGAAGTCTATGTAGAATGCGTCTATTGCTTTGCCTTGATCTAGTTGTGTAGTCCATATGTTTTTGCAGTGTAAGAGTTGCAGATTACAGGATAGTTTTTTTTTCTGAAACCAAATTGTTTATTAGAGTAGGTTGTTTGTCTCTAAGTGGAGGATAATGGATTGGTTAATAATCGATTCCATGACTTTACAGGTGACACAGCATAAAGAGATTGGTCTGTAATTTTCAACTCGGTTGGGGACTGACCGTGGCTTGAGACCATAGGTTTGGCACGGAGCTGGTCCTGAAAGATTTTTCAAAGATTATGCTTAGAGGTTCGGCTATGGCAGTGGATAGTTTTTTTAAGAAGTAGGCACATATTCCATCCGGTCCAATAGCTAGAGATGGTTTTAGATTGCGTAGTGCTTTTTCAACGTTGTCTTCTGTGAAATCAATATGTATTGGATCATTGTAGTCATCTGTGGTTCGACTAGGATATACTGGGCATGATCCATTGCTGTTTACAAATACTGAGCCAAAGAATGTGTTAAAGAGGTTGGCTTTAATGGTGTCGTCGTTGCAGTCTTTACCATTTGGTCCTTTCAGGGGTGGGATGGACCTTGAATCTTTTAGTTTGTAGTTTATACAATTGTAGAAAGCACAGATGGAATTGGTGCGTAGAAGGTTTTCTTCTTGTTTAATGTGATAATTGGTGCATTCAGTCTTTATCCGGTGGCATAAATTTTTGTATCGAATTTTAGGACTATTTTCCACCCTGAATTAAAGCAACAAAATATTAGATAATTTTGATAATTTGGCTATGATGGCAGATAAATACAAGACTACTCATTCCTTTTCTCTTGACTCCCAACTTTGCCTTATTTTGCTATATGGGAGGATAATATGACTGGAAGGAAGACATGATAAAGTAGAGCCAGGGTTGCATTTTTCTTCCCTCTCTCTCTGTCTCCCTTCCTCCCTGATCCTCCCTGCTACATATTGTAAATTAAAAGGTCTTACTAAGACCTTTCAACTGACAACAGCGTTTCAATACTATATAACATTTATCGAGAAGCTCTGCCTTTTTTTTCTTACAGTTACCTTTTTTGATGAACACTTTTGACTTGCAAGCCAATAGCTTTGGCTTAATGTGGCTCTATGTTTTTTAGCAAATTGGGCATTTTTTTTCATTTTTCTTGAGTGTGTTGCAGGGTTGCAGACTTCACTGACACTTTGTCTTTTTTGAATGAGTGAAATAATGTGATCACATAGGTAGGTGTTACCTTTTTAAAAAAATTCTTCACCTTTTAAAAATTTGGATTTCAAGTCTTTACTCTGTCAGTTGTGAACTCATAATGCCTATAGAGACATGTTGGATTTTCTTCTTGGATACATTTTATTTCTGTATCAGTAACCATACTCGGGGTTTGGTCCATAGTTATATTGCAGGCAGGAGTCGGCTGCTACCGGTTCTCCCCAGTTTGGGTGAACCCATAGCTAATTTTATGGCCAGTTTATGGCCGGTTCTGTGAACCAGCAAATCCCACCCCTGGCTGGGCCTGCCCATCCACCCCGCTCCTCTCTGGACTCCCCATGCAGCCCATTTTGGATGCCAGGTAAGGGCAGGGCCTGCATGGAGGCTCGGGGAGGGTGAAAAACGCCCCCCCCTGGAAGTTCTGAAGGCTGGAAATGTTTCTGGCCTCCAGAGGGCCTCCAGAGCCCAGGGAGGTCATTTTTGCCCTCCCAGAGGCTCGAGGAAAGCCTCTGGAGCCCTGGGAGGGTGAAAATGCCCCCCGCCATGGTGCAGAAGGCAGACTATGCCATGCCTATCAGCCATGCCCTCCCAGCAACCGGGCAGAGAATTAGTTGCTACATTTTTTGAAGCCCATCCCTGATTGCAGAGGTGTCAAACTCGTGGCCCATGGGTCAGATGTATCATGTGCTGGCCCCACTCAGTTTAGTGAAGGGGAAAAAAGTCCCAATACTTCAGATGACACCACTATGACAACGCAAATTTGACACCCTTATTATATTGCATCAAATATGCAGGGACTTTTTATATTATTATAATAGCATTGGTAAATAGGTCTTCAGTGAAGTGATAGTACATTTGTGCCAGGAAAATAGATAGGTTAGATTGAGATGAATATTATTTTAAAAGTATTAATATTTATATGAATATGGAATATTAGGTATTTGTTTCCTGATGAAATTAATGCAATATTTGGAATGAAGTTAATCCATTGGAATTGGTTATTTTCAAATGTTCTGGGCATTTTAGATAGATAGACAATGATGTCTTGGCAATTGAAGTATACTTATAGATTTTTGGGAAGAATCATATTTCAATCTACATGGGGTTTTTAGTGAAAATATGGATATGACTGTACATTAGTGTCAAAATAACAATGGTTTTTCACTATACAAAGATTTTATACTTTAGCAAACTAGAGAAATAATTTAGAATTATTTTCATTTCCCTTATTGAATTTTTTTGTGTGTGATTGGAAAGAAAAACAAGGCAACACTGATACCAAAAGAACATTTTATCCCTTATGAAAATATTATGGCATCAGTGTTCCACCTTAGAGATGAAATTTGGAATATTTAAAAATAATCCTTAGTGAACACACAATGGAATTTCTCTCCACAGATTTTTAGCTGCCTTTGACTAGGCTTACACAGTGCTAAATCATTAATTGGTGTTAATTGAATATGGCTTTAAAGAAGCAACATTTTTGCTCCTTTGGCAAACAAAATTTTACAAATTATAACCTAAGGGATATATGAACCCATCTATTCTCTGCGGTCTTAGTAGATCTATACTCTTATATGTAACTATTTATATTTCTTTAACTCACTGTTCTGATACCCTATTACTTCAGTGGGAATTAATCACCATGTCTCATTTCTCCTTGACTTGGCAACTTTTTAATGCTTAAATTTTCCTTAGCTAGAAATTCAAGAAAAATATCTGAGTTTTATTAAGCTGGGTGGAGCAGTCCTTGAGAATACATTAGCATTAACATCATAGTGGCATCAATTAGGAGATGGCTCACCTTTGCAATTGAAGACTGGAGGAATGGAGGTAGAAAAAATATCTTGCTATCATTACCCTCAACTGACAAAAGGAAAAGAAACAATGTAAAGTAGTAAAGAAAAGATCAGTAAGAACATGAAGAAAAAAGGGTGGGGTCTCTGGCTTTGATGCCCTAAAGATATTTGACTGATACAGAATTTAATTTTTGTTTGAAGAAACTTCCTTTGATTTTAAATGATGATTAATGATTTAATAAAAGAAAGACTTTTATCACCAGTTAGCTGTTAGTTATTATTGTAATGCATTTCCTGTTGATGTTTTATTGAACTACCAAAACCCCTGTTGGTTAGCTTCCAGTAACTTGGGGATTTATTTTTTGGTTGTTGCTCCTGTAAGTGAAAACTTGCTTTAGCCTCTATTATTAAAAAAAAAAATTAAAAAATCTTGGAGCTATTTTTGTCTTTTGGGTTTTACTAGAATTGGGGAGGGAAAATATATGGAGAAGAATTATACAGAGGCATCTTAAACAAATAAATATTGCATAAATGAGAGCACCCTGTTATAAAAAAAATCTCAAAGTTATTTTTAAAGAGTAAAAGGACTCTAAAAAGATTTAATAAACCTTAAATATTTCAAGAATAAAACAATAAAACAAAATGTCACTATATATTATCATAAATTATGATGCTTTTCATTTATCTTCTCTGAGATCATACCTAGTAAAAATATTTCTGGCTTTAATTCAAATTTTATTTTTGAAATTTTCTTGATGTTTTGATGAACTTCTTTTAATACTTTAGAGTACTTTTACATAACAATCACATATGATAAAACATTCTTTCTTTGTTGTGGTATTTACAGCATGTATTGATTTATGTATTTTGGCAATTGTAGCTGTAATTATATCCCATCTTTAGAAAATTTAGTACCAATTTCCCCCCAGATTGTTGCTTGGTATAAACTTTATTGATCCACCCCAATTAATCTTTGTTCCCATGTATTGTTATTGTTTCTTTGAAATTGTGCACCTATTTTACCATGCAGTTTTTAATTTGCTCTTTCTGTGTTATCATATTTAAATAGCAATTTGTAAATATTCTATAACAAATGATCTTGATTAGGTTCAAATATTTCAAATTCTTTTGTCTTCTGAAAATCCTTCCATTTACTTTAAATGGCTTTTTATTTTCTAGATATTTGCAAATGCATTAATCACATTAGCCATTTTCCTTCATTAAGCAATTCTTGTTGTGTCTTTATTTCTTGTGTGCAGGTGTATCAAGTTGGCAGGTGCAATCTGATTTTCTTTATTGTAATTATTTTTGAGGGAGGAAGCATTTGATGGTAATATTAATGGTGATATCTTTACTCTTATTCTTGATTTTAGAAAATTTTAAAATATAAAGACTTTCTCATATAACCTCTCTCCACAGAACGTTGTTTTGTTTGGCTTCTTTATATCATTTGTTATCTATTCCCTAAAGTTAAATAAATGCTATTATCTTTGCTTTCTTTTCATTGATTCTGTATCCAGAAAAGCATCAATTTTTTTTTATTATTTTCATCAATTGTTGTTTGTAGTTGCTTGCTTATACTATATCAGGGGTGTCAAACTCACATCATCACGGTGGCATCACTTGATGTATTGGGACTTTCCCTCTGTCTCTAAACCAGGTGGGGGCAGGGATAGTACGTAATGTATCTGGCCCACAGACTGTGAGTTTGACATCTCTGTACTACATCATCTGAATAGATTTCCAGAGCAAATACAAAAAGTAAAGGCCACTCCTTATGCCTTTACTAACTGAAAAGCTTGCAGAAACAATCATGCTGCAAATGAATTTCCTTGTGACTCTCTAAATATGCAGAACTTGGACTTGAAGAAGCAAGATATAAAGGGTAATAATGCTTTGAACATTGGTATTGAAGAAGATGCCTGAGAATCCTAGGGTTACTCAAAACTCCAAACAAATGGATCATCAAACAAATCAAGTAGAATTCTCAGTCTGGTCAACAATGTTCAAGCTCAAAATATCATACTTACTACCACATTATATAAAATGCAACTCTGGAGAGAAGTCCGCAATACTAGGAAATGTGCCAAGAAATAAAATAATGACCAACAGCGTGGTCAGTGGATTTAGTTGCAGCAGTGTTGGGTGCACTATTAGAAGACCTGAATGACCAGGTGTGGGGGCCGTTCCTCCTGGAGAAAATTTATCAGTGTGGTTGCTAAGAATAGACACTAATTTCAATGCACATTATCTGTCTATTTATTCTTTCCCTCCTTCCCCTCTCTCTCTCATAACATCTATCACCTATCATCTGCAAGTCTGTACATTTGTCTGTCCCTCCATTCATCTATCCATCTATATCTATATATATATGTCAACTCGAACTTTTCATATGAAAAGTTTCAATATGAAAAAAAACTCCAATCCTTTAAGCTAAATATTCTGGTCTCCTATAAATGTCTCTATAGTGAGAGCAAAAGGTATAGACAAGAATTTACAGGTTGTCCTTGACTTATATCCATTTTTTTAGCTATTGTTCAAAGTTAAAAGATCTCTAAAAACAGTTACAACTCATCTGTGCTCATGACTATTGTGGTATCCCTATGGTCATATGATAAATATTTGGGTGCTTGGCAACTGCCATGTATTTATGATGTCGGCAGTATACTAGAGTCAGGTAACTGCCATTTGCAATTTCAGCCAGTCAAGCACTATCTATCTGGACAAACTCATACTTTCTACCTGTTAGTGACCACTGAATGTGCTATTAAAGAGCTTTATATAACACAGCCATTCAGTGAACCCCACTTTCTTACTCTTTCCTTTCTGTGCACATTGGAATAAGCTGATGTCTCCAGAAACAACTTTACAGGTGGGCTATATTTCCATTGCTTATTCTAAAACAGAATAGTTTTTTTTTCCTCTGATGAGTGATGAAGACATACCTAAAAAGTAAATAACAGAGGTTCATCCCTATATTCCTAAGCAAACAAAGCCTAAGTATAATGGCTCTGGTTGCATATGTTTTCCATTCCACAGCCTTTGTTCTTAATTCCATTTCTTCCACTTGTCTCTTGTCTACAATTAAATTGCAAAACTCTGCCTGCTGATGACACCATTACTCCATTTGATGATACCATTACTCCATTTAATAGCAATCTCATCGAAATAAGAAAGCGTGGAGAAATACAAATACTATTTATTAAAAGCCTTAAAGGAAGAATTTGAGATTTAAGACCTCCAGGATTCTTTAGTGCAGCCATCTTCAATATGTTCACAACACTATAATTTCCAGGAGTCATTTTATATCCCTTTATTTTTGCTCACAGAAGGAGTGGGATTTCTGACTATTAGCTATACCTAATAATAGAATTATTTTACTGTAATTGTTTGATTTGCAGAGCACAACAATATTATTTATATGACCTATTTCAATCCTAAATTTATTCAGCTCAAATCCTGAGATTTTCTCTCATACTTCTTAGTAAAAATTCTGGAACACATATCTGGAAAACAGCATATTTTGAGTGCACATTACTTCTTGTACAAAATTGTATTTTTTTTTAAAAAAAAAACTGGGCCCTTTCCTTATTTTTTCCAACTGTTAATTAATTTCTCTCATGCAAGATATTTCTATATTTATGTTTTGACCATCGTTCTTAGAAATTCATTCTATAATCTTTTAGTTTCATTTATTTTATTTTTGGTCTTTGCTTGCTTCTGTGTTATTGTGAAGTATTTTTCCTTCCTTTCATCCTTCCTCCCCCCCCCACCCCTATTCATGCATGCTGCATGAAATAAGGCATTCTTTTAAACCTTTGGTGTGATTTTTATCCAATCAACCTCAATGTCTATATCATTATCTCTTTTTTTTAACCTCTTACTCTGTTATTTGGTTTACATCTATCTCAGCTTAGTCTTGTGTTGCATTTAGATTCTTCTTCCCCACAGTTGTTTTCCTTTCTCTGTCACTTGGCTTCAAAACATCAGTTACAGTGGTAAATCTCTTCAACATACCACTTTTGGTTTTACAGCAAGAAAATGTCCTTGTTTATATGGGGAGTCATTGCCAAAAATTGCCTCCTTGTGCAATGCACATTAACCAAATCTAACTATAAGTAAATGCTTCCCGCTAAGAAAAGTTGGTCAGCTTTTTGTCTGTCAAGTACTCTAAGGTCTCGTGAATCCAAATAGCAAACATTGTAATGCACTGGATCTCAAAACCCTGTAAGACTATAAACAAAATAAAAAAAAAAGAAAATCTGCCAAGCATTTGTAAATGATTGTATGACAATCCACATCTAAAGTTTAAAAACCTATTAAAATGCTATAGAAAGAAATGAAAGTGTGAATTGGAAGGAAAGAGATATTCAATACGCATTTGATGACAGGATTCCTAACATGAAGGCACCCTTTGTAGATATTTATTGTATTGAGAGGGTATAATTCTTTTGTTGCTAACAAAACCAAAAATGTTATTTTTTCTTCCCGAGAATGCCCACACTCTTGACTTTGACTTTGTGAATATTTATTCACATTAGGAATCCAAATAAATAAACAGAACTGAGAATACATCCTTGCAGACACACAAACACATGTTGGGTTCAGAAACTGTGGCCTCACATTTAACATAAAAATAACCTTTTGATTTCTGCCACAAGGCAATTCAGAAGATGGTTCCAATTGCCAAGAGAAAAAAAGGGAAAGGCAAACTGTTCAAAGCAGATGTTGAAAACCTAATCCAAACCCCTCCACTGACCAAACTGTCTTGTGCAAATGTACAATTTTTTTTAGCAATTAACCAGAATATTCTCACACCAGACACCAGGAGAAAGAAAGAATCAAGAATCTGACTCTCAAGTGCCATGGATCTGATGACACTATTTTAACACACACAAAAATAAATAGCATGATAGTTAGTAAGGGAACAGAAACAAATGGTTACTATGTCCACCCACCTCCCAAGATGAATATTAGTCAATCAGATTTATGATTACCAAGTCTTACCTGGTATTGAAAAAGCCTGCTTGGAGCTTGCTAGCAGAGTGTTTATATATGTTGATAGCAGATAACTGATAATCAGAGATGGAAGGACCTTGTATGTCATCTAGTCCAACACCCCCGCCCAAGCAGGAGACCCTACACCATTTCTGACAAATGGAAGTCCAATCTCTTCTTGAAAGCCTCAAGTGATGGCGTTCCCACAACTTCCAAGGGCAAGCTGTTCCACTGGTTGATTGTTCTCACTGTCAGAAAGTTTCTCCTTATTTCCAGATTAAATCTCTCCTTGTTTAGTTTCCATCCATCATTCCTTGTCTGGCCTACAGGTTGCTTTAGAAAAAAGCTTGACCCCTTCCTCTCTGTGGCAGCCCCTCAAATATTGGAACACTGCTATCATGTTTCCTCTGGTCCTTCTCTTCACTAGACTAACCATGCCCAGTTCCTGTAACCGTTTTTCATATGTCTCTGGTTTCCTAATCATCCTGGTTGCTCTTCTCTGTACTTTTTCTAGAGTCTCAACATCTTTTTTATAGTGTGGTAACCAAAACTGGATGCAGTATTCCAGGTGTGGTCTTCCTAAGGCTTTATAGAGTGGTATTAGTTCTTCACTTGATCTTGATTGTATCCCTCTGTTAATTGCATTAGCCTTTTAGGCTGCTGCTGCTGCACACTGCTGGCTCATATTTAGTTCGTTGTCCACTAAGACTCCAAGATCCCTCTCACAGTTACTGCTATTGAGCCTGGTTTCACCCAGTCTATATGTGTACTTTTGGTTTTTCTTGCCCAACTGTAAGACTTTACTTTCTCTACGTTGAATTTCATTTTGTTAGATAAAAGTGTTGATCTCTTAATGGCAGATTCCAATTCTATCTGGAAGGGGAAAAAAAGGATTTGGAGATTGCAGCTTATTCACAGAACATATGCTTTTCATTAAGAATATAAGGGCCAATTCCTAGCATATCCAGGTTGTCAAGATTTGATATTTAAAGATCCTTTGCTAATCAATGTAGAATAGTAATACCCAGGCCAAAGCCCAGGAATTCATGCAGTCACTAAAAGCCTCAGAAATAGTTCTCCAAATTCCTCCAAACTCTTAGATGAATTGTAATTTATTAAATGCTCATGGAACAGTCACATTAACAATACTGAACTAATTAATTTACATTATTTCCAAATATATATTTAACTGAATCAATTTTAATTTTTGTCCCAACCAGCTTCTTCTTTGTAGAGCTTTTGAAGAGCTTCCATATCCAGGAAAAATTTGCATAGTTTGGTGTGGAAAATATAATGGTACTGTAGATGAACAGATGGACCTTATATACAGAAGCTTTATAAATCACTACTTGCAATTTACTACATATGCATTATTACATAAAATAGTGTCTGATTTCTTTAAATGTTTCCATCCTAATTTAAGGGAATTGAAAATAACAGATTCAGTCTTTATAGACATGGAACTGTTTGCACACTTCTTTACAGTAAAAATAATTTCCTCCCTCCTGCAAATATACTATCTGACCATGATGGCGAACCTATGGCACACGTGCCAGAAATGGCATGCAGAGCCATTTCTGCTGGCACGTGAGAGGTCACCCGGAACAGATCCACTGCACATGTGTGCACACACCCCACCAGCCAGCTGATTGTTAGGTATCTGCCACGCATGCACGGGGGGGAAACATGCACGTGGGAGATGCGTGGGCATGTGCAGGGGGCAAGGTGCATGCAGGGTTGTGCACACATGCACAGGGGTAGGGTGGGTCACATGCGCATTGCATTATGGGTGTAGGCATGCGTGGGTGTGCACACACACACTTTTGGCTCGCGACAAGTAAAAGGTTAGCCATCACTGCTATGTGATGTCAGATTAAGCCAATGCCTTGAAGAGTGGGGCAGAATAAACTGTACATAAGAGGACTTTGTGAAGCTTTGCTTTGGAGATTTCAGTTAAAATAGATCCAATCAGCTCTCCAGATTGGACAGTAGTAGCTGTCCTTTGTGTTATTATTGGTCATAACATAGATTGTCCATCTATGTTCATCAAAGGAGAATTGTCCATCTGTAATCCTTGAACTGAGGAGACAGCACACATCAACTGATAGGATCAGTTGCTCTATGTTTACTTTGGTTTTCATACCAGTAGTAATGAGTCGCCAGTTACTGTGACTCTTTTCTTTGCTGTTTGTAGGCTGCAGCCATGTGCCCTTTGAGGTCTGGAATCCACTTTCTTTCCACTGGGACACAGCTTATTCCTTTGTCTTTTTAATGGAGAATTTCTGTCATTTTCTATTGTTGTTTGCCATTTTTTGTAGATCTGGTAAGTATTAATCTTTTTTGCCTAGGCACTTTTCAATCTCTTTTCCCCAAAGATTATCACAGATTTATATTTGCTGCTAATATATGTCAAGTTATTTTAAGGCAGAAACATAACATGCCACAAATGTAAAGGTCATGACTGCAGATTATGACCCTTTATCTTCACTTTTGTTACTTAAGGTATCAATAAGAGGTTTAGTGGGAAAAAGTGTTAATAGTTAATCCATTGACAAATCCTGTCTGTCTTTGTGTGTTCAATGGCTTCCTTATTTTCCTCTTATACTGTGGTATTGCTTATTCAGCAGGTTAGTCAGTTTTCACCTATAATATGATGAACACTGAAATGGTCCAGTCCATTCTGCTAGCTATTTAAGCATTAGCTATACCAGCTGGTTGGAATTATGGTTTAACAACATCTGGAAAGTTATTAGCAGTTGTGGCATATTTCTACTGAAAGTTATTTACAATAGTTTATGATTATAGTATATGAATACAACTTAGTTTTCTTAAATTGTACATTGATTGGTTCCAAATGAAGAATCATCAGGTTATCACTGAATACAAAAGGACATACACATATATTTACTTACATAACCTCGTGTAGTGTCTGAAGACTTTTATGGAGCTATAGGCATCATACTCAGTGTTAATATTTATGTTCACTCATTAGCGGATGTTGTCATACATAAAGCTGGTAAGAGAGGAAACAGCAGTTTCGATGCTTGAGAGAACAGTTATATCAATCTATCCTAGCAGCTTCCCATGGTCTTTAAGAGAATGGCTAAATATTCATTGACTAAGAAAGGCAGGATGAATAAGTCTAACCTGAAGCATAGACCTATTTTTATACTTTAATTGGTGTATTATATAATAAGCAGTGCTTATATGACTTCATTCTGTCTGTATTAATCTCCCTTTGTA
The DNA here is from genome assembly GCF_049901735.1 of Notechis scutatus. Taxonomy (NCBI): domain Eukaryota; kingdom Metazoa; phylum Chordata; class Lepidosauria; order Squamata; family Elapidae; genus Notechis; species Notechis scutatus. Next base: position 42,617,426 of record NC_142012.1, on the reverse strand, counting down.
ATGACTGTGAACCTTCTTCCAAGAAGCACATTTTTGAATATGGCTTAAGAGTCTGAAGAGTAAATATCTGTATGGCCTAAAACATGATAGAGCTTAAGTTTAGTAATATCTGCTGACTTGTATCATGATGTAAGTTCTGTGTGTGCAAAAAAAGGATGGGGGTACTTATATCATTCTGACCCTTTCCCACGCCAAAGGATGCATCTGAAGTCCAACTAGAAGTTTTACATGATCTCCTGTGCTGTTGTCTGTACAACTCCTTATTCCATAGAACTTTATGGTGTGGCCAAATGACATGTAAAAGGATCATCTATGTTTTCATGACTTTTTAATGTGTTTATCATGTTCCAGCTTGCTAACATTTGTTGAACTAAATAAAAAAATATTTCTGAATTTCTGGTATACATTCTGAATACATATTTATTTATTTATTTATTCATTCATTCATTCATTTTGTCAAGCATGCATTTGATAATATATTTAAGTATAAACATGATTATTAATACATTAAATAGATACGAATAAAAAGGAACATTAAGACAGGGGCAGTAGGCACATTGGTGAGCTTATGCACGCCCCTTATAGACCTCTTAGGAATGGGATGAGGTCAACAGTAGACAGTCTGAGGTTAAAGTGTTTGGGGTTAGTGGAAGAAACCACAGAGTCAGGTAGACTATTCAGGTAGAGTATTCTGTGATGACGCTAGATGTAGGGACTTCATCTGTTGATATAGCTAATATCATTAATAAGCTATTATAATTAGTGCTGTAGATTTGAACAAATTTATATGAATGTAATCTCTATTTTTTTTAAAAAAAAAAACTTCATTTAAAGTTATGATTTCTGTAGTTAATTAAATTCACTTGTGGCAGTTTAATTTCTCCTAATTTTGACAGATGCAAAATTATTAGTGTAGTGATAGAAACCTCAGAGATGCCTGCACTGGGCCTCCCCACCCCTGAGATACCATATCTGCTTCCTTTCCTTGAGGTCCCTGTAGCCATCCTTCACAATGCAGAGGGGAGCTGCTTTGCCTTGTTTGAAACCTGACTTGGAAGGCAAAGCTGCTCTTCTCCATCCCTCTGCATCGCCCTTTTAACGCTTAACCCTTCATGATCTGTTCTTCATCTCACTGCTCTTGTTCCTCACCCTTCCTTTTAAAACTTTTTTCACAAGGAAATATAGACACTGCAAAGCATAAATGGTGGCTCACTATCCTATTTTGAATTAAAGAGGCCATGAGAAAGACAGAATATGGGGAAAATGCTGATTTGCCAAAGTCAGCAAACGGCTGCTCCATGTAGCCCAGTAAGAATGGCCTATAATACTGAATTCTGCAGATCTCTGGAAGTAAAAAAGGCATTGTGAGGGGCGGAACAGGGGGCGTAAAGTAAGCTCAGTCTCCCAGGGACCTGGCAGGGCAAGGATGGGGTGGGGGAAGAGGTAGGTGGATGTGGTTCAGTGTTTCTGCAAAGTTATGAAGCCGCCCTGTCTTTCATAAGTGTAGATGACAAGATAACTTTTTGTAAAATTCTTATCTTTGAATCATGGTCATACATGGCTTTTGGGAGGTCTGTTGTAACCCTGAACTGTCGCTAAACTTGTCTTACTTCAAGGATTTCTAGTTGTGAGTCACATTCTATTTTTTAAATACGTTTGAACATCATCTGCTTTTTCTGAATGTGTTTAATATCTGCTATACTGTCTATGTACATATATCATAAGAAAACAAAACCAATCATAATACATTACTCATAAATACTTTTAATTTATACTGGTGAAATTAATGCACTAATCTTAAAATTGTTTTAATTTATTCTGGTGAAATTATCTTGAAACCCAGTACATGAGCTGAAAAGAGAGGTTGTATTGCTTAAAACATTTAGCAAAGCATTTATATTTATCTGTTTAATTCAGTCTCTTCTCATGTATGAGAAAATTGTAGGAAAACTAGAAAATAGAGGCCTCTGTTTGCCATAAGAAATGTGCATTAATTTAGTCAGCTGCTTCAACAATTGTATTATAATGTTTGCAGCCATGTTTATAGGGATTAATGACTAATGAGAAGGATTAATGGCCCTGGGTAAATATGAAAGCTATTAATCCAACTAGTAATGATTTCACTGAGAAATGTACTGAAATGAAATTATTATTGGTCTTATGGCAAGGACTTCATTTTAAATTTCTCTCCTGTTATATTTTTCTGTTGTGGTTTAGCAACATATGGACATTTTTGCTTTCAATATAGCATTTGTCTAATATTACAGATTTTCAATTTACAGCTTTAACATTTTGAATCTTTATTTTTTATTATTTGCAGACATGTGGACTTTTATCCATCCTAACCCAGGTCTTTAGGCCAGGCATCTCCTCTTGTGCCTGGATGTAGTTCAACATCTCATAGTGCTGATCCTTTAGATTGTAATAACAGCTGACAGCTCTTCTGCTTAGTAATGGAGAAAATAAAATTATTATGGTCATGCGTATCTGTAGTAACCCATCCCAAACAAGATAAGCATCATCTTCAATTTATTGTATAAATTTATTGTACCAGTATAATTTATTGTAGCCTATAAGTATGCAGAAGCTGTTTTTCTCTAGTTTTTAAAAGTTCATCTAATAATAACAGAACATCTTAAGGTAAAGGTAAAGGTTCCCCTTGCACATATGTGCTAGTCATTTCCGACTCTAGGGGGAGGTGCTCATCTCCATTTCAAAGCCAAAGAGCCAGTGCTGTCTGTGGCATGTGGCAGGCATGACTAAACACCAAAGGTGCACGGAACGCTGTTACCTTCTCACCAAAGTGATCCCTATTTTTCTACTTTCATTTTTTAATGTTCTTTCTTACTGCTAGGTTGACAGAAGCTGAGACAAGTAACCGGAGCTCACACCATTACGAGGCACTAGATATTCGAACCACTGAACTGCTGATCTTTCGATCGACAAGCTCAGCATCTTAGCCACTGAGCCACCACGTCCCTTAATAACAACAACAGAACATCTTAGGGGTAAACTATTTCCATTCTTACTTGACCTCTCTCCAAAAGTCCTAAAGTGCTATCTTTGAGAGAAAGGAGGTTGTGGGTGAGGTGTGTAACAGTGCTTATCTGTAATGGTAGGCTGGATTCACCTTGGAAAATGAGGGAATGGGAGACATGCTGCCTATCAATCAGATAAGAGGAGAGGGGCTACAGCTGCATAATGGGCAGAGAAAGAAAATCAGAATGGATCCAACTTAATCATATTGTAAAAAGAGACAGCAGGAGATCCATACTTTCAAGATTTTGTTAATGTGGCTTTACAATAAATCAAATTAGATCATCTGGTTTTGGTTTCTGTTTGGTCTACCTAGAAGGGCTGATATTACCATCCAAACCCTTCCTGGTCTCACAGAATGTTAAAAAAGAAATTCCCCTCTCTTTCCACAGAAAACAAATAGCATTGAGAAAAAAATCCCAATGTTATTTGTCATTTGAGGGATTTTCCCATTGTTATCTCTAATTGTTGAATACACATCCACATACATGCACAAAATATTTAATTTTCCTTTTTTATATACTAGAATTATATTATTTTATTAGACAATCTATAACAGGGGTGTCAAACTCAAGGCCCGTGGGATGAATCCGGTCCATGGGGTGCTTAGATCTGCACAGGGAAACAGCGAAGGATCGGCCTGCAGTGCCTCTACCAGGAAAAATGGGCTCCCAAACTCCATTTTTGGCTGCAATGGCCTCCTGCCACCTGCAGCCCTCCCGAGCTCTGTTTTTGCTGGCAGAGGATTGCAGGAGGCCGAAAATGGAGTTCAGGAGCTCATTTTAGCTGGCAGAGCACATAGGCACTCCTGACAAAGTGATATTGAGCTGGCTACACCCCCCACAACACCCCCAAGGTCAAATACCAACCCTGAATGAAATCGAGTTTGACACCCCTGATCTATTAGATTTATATAGTCCTTTTGGTGAAAATTTCAAGGTGGCATACCTAGCAATCATCCTATTTGCTCCCTTGGGTTATTTGTTAAAAATCATAAAAGTGAGATATTAAATAAATAAATAAATAAAATAAATATCTATCAAAATCAAGGGATACATTCCAAGTGAGAAAGTTTTGGAAGCATTTCCTTGATGTTTGCATACCTGGAAGCATTCATTGTCTTGAAACTAACTATCTGTATTTATGAATTATATATTTTTTTTTCAGAGACTTGAACTATTTTTCCTTTAGGACTGAAACCAAATCTCTCACCAGGATTTTTGCTTCTTAATAATTGCTAAAATATTGAATTATCTTGTGAGCAGAAAGGAAGAGTTATTTGCTCAACAGCAGCATGTTTAATAATATCAGGACCCAGAATATAATCTAGCAGATTTTTGGTGTCCTTTAATTCAATGCATTCAGTTTTATAACTTCTGAGCCAAGGGCTGTTATCAATCCACCCATTACTACTCATGGGCAAGAAATTGCTTGTTTTCATTATACACACAGCTCCAGATGCAATCAGCTAGGAAAAATAATACCCCTCATACAGATACTCACAAGACAAAAATAATGTTTTTTGATTTTATGGGATTTTAGGGTAAGACAAGGTAGCCAGACAAGCAAAAAATGTCCCCTTATCTTAGAAGAAGCTGCTACACTCTGGTGATAAATGGAATCAGTATCTTTTTCTAGTCTCACTGAAAGCAGTAAAACTGAACACATAACCCCATTTTTCAGTGCTAATGAACTACTTGAAAAATCAGGCTTTAAATGCATTTCTGGCTATCTTATATTTGTGCTTATCTAACCAACAACCATTAGATCATTAAGTACAGTCTATTTCTTTTCTTATTTTTTTCCACAGAAGTATTTCTTTATCCGAGAAGTACATTTTAAATCTAATTTGAGAGATATAACATGTTCAAGTCTATAGATTGAGTCTACTAATCTAGGATAAAAGAAGCAATTTAGACAGCAAAGCTCCCATGCCAAGTCATTGTTCATTCAATATTTAATGATAATCACAGTTAAACATTTTATGGAATTGTCTGTGTGAAATAAGAATGGTAAGGGAACATTCTGTCTGTGGTGGCCTTTTCACAATCCCGATTGTTCTTCTGTTTTCAAGAATGAAAACCAATCCCTATTTAGTTATAAAAAATACCCATGGGGTTTAGTAGGAATGACTTTCAAGTTTATTATATAACTATACTATATCTTTACTTCTGTGGCTGATCACTGAGCATTTGCAATCTCAAATTGATTGAGATTCAACCCAATTTGCCAGTCAGGTATATTATCAATGATATATTAGTATAGTATAGTTTTATCATGGTAGTTTCATCATAGTAGTTGCCGAAACTTTGTTTCCAAGAAGAAACACAACAGTTAAATCAACCATTGGATGATTTATTTATTTTTTAGAAATCATCAAAACATCAAAAACATTCTCCACAACAAACCCTAAAATGAAAAAGATGTGTTTTCCGTCCAAAACAATAACAACAGCAGTCTGAAATAAACAAATATAGGGTTGAAATCAAATCTAGACTTCACTATTATCAATCTCACAGATGCAGAAAAATCCATATTTGAGATTAGCCCTTAGCACAGCACAGGTTAACTGAAGTTGCAAGTACAGCAGTTACTAAACTTTACCTGTCATGATTTATTTGTTTTGTTATTGTATCCATTGAGACAGAAATGTCATCATGTTTTTTATATATCAGACAACAGAAAGACCTACCTTACATAATACCAGGCAATAATGGTAAAGAAGTTTGGACCATTTTTGAAAACAGTAATATTAACATTTTCTAGAAAACATCCAACTAGATAAATTAAATTTACTCGGTTACAATATGCTTAGTAGAAAAGAAATATCTTCTTTAAAAGAAATCTTCTCTCTTTGGAGTGAGCAAGAGATTGGCTTGTCTTATCCCCTACAAAATTGTTATATCATAAATTCTTGGAAATGTGCCAGATTCAAACAAAATCTATAAGATATTGCCCTGAACTCCTGCTGTTGGAAAGCATTACTCAAGGGGCTTACGATTCAAAACACAAGCCTCAGGTGCCAAATGTTTGCAGTTTTCTATTTAAATTGGGTGTTTATTCCTTTGGCTGTATAAAATAACTGTAGCTCCCACTAATTAATTTTACTGGGTTTAAAACAAACAAACTAAAAATCTATCTATCTATCTATCTATCTATCTATCTATCTATCTATCTATCTATCTATCTATCTATCTATCTATCTATCTATCTATCTATCTATCACCTTTCTTTCTTTCTTTCTTTCTTTCTTTCTTTCTTTCTTTCTTTCTTTCTTTCTTTCTTTCTTTCTTTCTTTCTTTCTATCTATCTATCTATCTATCTCTCTCTCTCTCTCTCTCTCTCTCTCTCTCTCTCTCTCTCTCTCTCTCTCTCTCTCTCTATCTATCTATGATGTAGATAAATATACTGTAGATATATAGATATATAGATAGATATAACTAGCAGTCCTTACAATGACACAAAAATCCATTGGATATGCTGGATTCACTTATGTGGTTTGCTTAATGACCATTGTTAACTCACTTAACAACACTGGGAAAATGGTCCTAAAATTGAATCTCATGGTGACTCACTTAATGGCTGCAATGGCTTATGACCAAAACTCTGGGCTCCATAGGGTTGATAAATGGAGGATTACCTATACATTTTACATGTGTTAGATTAGGGTCAAAGAGAAAGAAATAAAAATTCATTTTAAAGCCAGAGAAAGGTCTTCCATCCTCAATAAATAAAATCTCCTTACAATAAGACTTGATTTTATTGTGATTTTATAGGTATGTCTTTGCAATGGCAACAATTATTATGAGTTTATCTACATAATTATCTTTTCAAGGCATCTATATGCTGCCAGAGTTAAATATAAGTTATGGGATAATCAAAAATTTCTCTTTTCTCGTTTTTTCCCTTCCTTCCAAGATGATATAAGCATAGTCCAGTAACATATCAAGAATCTTCTTGCCACATTAGAATAGAATAGAATAACAATTGTAAGGAACCTTGGAGATCTTCTGGTCAAACCCCCTGCTTAAGCTGGAGACCCTACACCACTTCAGACAAATTATTAATCCAATCTCTTCTTAAAAACTTCCAGTGTTGGAGCATTTACAACTTCTGGAAGCAAGTTGTTCCACTGATTAATTGTTCTAATTGTCAGGAAACATCTTCTTAGTTCCAGGTTGCTTCTCTCCTTGATTTGTTTCCACCCACTGCTTCTTGTCCTGCCCTTAGGTGCTTTGGAGAAGAGCTTGACTCCCTCTTCTTTGTGGAAGTCCCTGAGATATTGAACACTGCTATCATTTCAACCCTGGTCCTTCTTTTCATCAAACTAGACATATCAAATTCCATCAACCTTTCTTTATATGTTTTTGCTTCCAAGTCTCCTAATCATTTTTGTTCTCTGCATTCTTTCTCAACATCTTTTTTACATCATGGTGACCAAAACTGGATGCCGTCTTCCAGTGTGGCCTTACCAAGGCATTATAAAGTGGTATTAACTCTTCACATGATCTTGGTTCTATCCCTCTATTTACACAGCTAAAACTGTGTTGGCTTTTTGGGAAGCTGCTGGCTCATATTTAAATTATTGTCCACTAGGACTCCAAAGTCCCTCTCACAGTTACTACTATTGAGTGAGGTACCACATATACTGTACCTGTGCATTTTGTTTTTCTTACCTTACTTTTTTCACCACTGAATTTCATTTTGTTAGGTAGCACCCAATGTTCAATTCTGTCAAGTTCCTTCTGTATCTTAAGCCTATCTTCTGGAGTGTTGGTTATTCTTGCTAGCTTGGTATTGTCTACCAATTTTATGAGTTCCCCATCTATCCCCTCATCCAAATCATTGATGAAGATTAGCAATTTTAAAGTTAGAGTGATAATCTCAGCTGCTTGTAATATATGCCATGGCCTTTCAACTATGCTCATTACCCATCATTTAGCAAGATTAACCTGATGCTAATCTTCTTCTATCTTCATTTTTATCAGTTACCTTTTATAACTGCCAATTATAAATCAATCCTAGCAAATATAAAACCTACACTTGCCTTCCCAATACAGTACAGGACTGGCATAGGAATCCAGAAAAGGAGGAAGCAAAGAAATGTATATTATGATACAAATTTGACCCACATGCTTGTGGAAGGATGCAAGAAAGTAAGGGTACAATTTGTGTCATAAAAACACTGAATGTTTTTCATCATTCTGACATAATCTCACTTTGCTGTAAAGGCCTAGTTCTTGCCTGAGGCAACAAATAATTTGGCAGCTTCTATATCATATATAACAAACTGGATTGACAATGAATACTTTTTGAAGCTGGACAACACAATAGCGTTCACTGTTGTATCTATAGGCATAGAGATCTGTTTCCAATATCTGCTTTTGCCTAATTTCTGTCATAATGAGCAGAATGATACTCTATACGTTCTGCTACATTATATTATAAAGCTTGCCCTGGGTTTATATTTCTCAGTAACTTTAAATAGTGTTACATTAACACGTTAAAACTTTTCTTTTAAAAAATATTGAATTTGAATATGTTGGCATATCAGTAGATCACAGGCACTTTACAAGATTATCTCTGCTTCTCCCTCTCTTTCTCATAATCCCTTTATTTATTTTTCTTTTTATTCGCTCAATTAGATTTAGGCATCACACAACCCCAAAATCATTCATGCAACACCCAAAATGGAACATACAAAATACAGCATAAAGCATGGAAGATCAGCATTTGTACAAACAGTACTCAGGTTTACCTCTAACAAGGGGGCTCTATCCCAAGGTCAAGTTTTCAAGGACCTCAAGGACACTGTCACAATGGGAGTCACATTAATTTCTGAGCAGATCTAATTTCAGAATGCAAGTGCCATGAAAGAGAAGGCACACTGCCTGGATCCTGACAGCTGGCATTGTTTAATTGAGACCTGGAGCACATTAACACAATAAATGTTCACTGGATCAGTAAGCCATAGCAGAAATATTTAATGATTTCTGATAACATGATCTATGCTATGTAAGTTTAGCAGAACCATGAATTGCACCTTGAAGTACACCAATAATCATGCAGTGGTATCACATGGACATATTGAAGAATGTCCAATACTGGAAATACCTCTGCACTCTGGACCAGTTAAAGCTTCTGGGTGGTGTTAAAGGGCAACCTCATGTACAGAATATTGCAGTTGTCAAGTCATTAGGTGATTAGGACAAGAGTGATGATCTGAAGGTGACTCCCAATCTACCCTTGCATGCAACAGGTACAAGATGCACAAGATAAAGTTCTGCAAGGCCATTTTGGCTACTGCTGCCATCTCTTCAAGCAGGAACAGTGAGTCCAAGACAACTCTCAGGATAACAGACAAATCTTGAATATCAAGATTAAAGATGAAAAATCTAAGGGGTCCTAGTTTTCACAGACATGCTATTTTGACAGGATTAAATTAGTTGGTTTTGCCCAAGTCTGCTAAGTCTCCAAGTACTGGGATCCTAACTCACTTTGAAATCAGTGAAAAAACAAAAAGCAACCGAATTTCAGTTTTTGACTGTGACTCCACTGAGCTGCAACCAGTGGTGGGATTCAGCCAGTTCACACTACTTCGCGAGAACCAGTTGTTAACTTTCTGAGCAGTTTGGTCAGTGGTGGTAGTCAAAAACTTTTACTTCCGATTCTGTGGGCGTGGCTTGGTGGCCATGACCATGTGACTGGGTGGGCATGGCTTTTTTTTTGCAGCCCCCACCCATTTTTGGGAGCTTCTTAGCCTCTAGGGGGCATTTTTGCTTCCCTAAGGCTCCTCTGGGAAAAAAAGGGAGGGAAAAAAACAGAGCATGGGAGGGGCATGCAGCACTCCTCCAAGCTCCGTTTTGGGAGCTTCCTAGCCTCAGAGAAGCCTCTCGGGGGCGTTTTTGCTCCCCTAAGGCTCCTCTGGGGCTCTGGAAGGCAAAAAATGGAGGGGGGGGTTGAGCTCCTCCCTCCATTTTTTGCCTTCCTAGGCCTCAGCAAGGGGAATCCCGGCACAGCTGATCTCATCTACAGCTGATTATCAGGAGGGAAAAAAAAGAAATAAATACCTTAAGTGAATGTCAGGCAGGCAGGTGGGGTGAGTGAGCATCAGGTGGGAGGGTGACCAGGTGGGGCGCGTGGCCAGCCAGAATTTACTACTTGTTCGGCAACCCATGCCAAATTCTTGCTACCGGTTCTCCCAATCTGTTGCGAACCAGCTGAATACCACCACTGAGTTTGTTGGAAGAAATCAGTAGGGCAGAGAACCGATTGTTAAATTATTTGAATCCCACCACTCTGTTAACTCTGTTTGTTTGGACTGTTTGAAGAGTGATAATTAGAATAAGCTTAATGTTATTGATTTACTCAATAATAATGAAGATGTGGTGATGGGTATGGTAATGAAAATGGCATAATTGTATTGAACAAGATTTCTAAAAGATGTGACTTAGTATGAAACATTTTTTTCACAAGTGATCTTCAAACCACAAAAAAACAGAAAAAGTCTTCCAGACCTTGGATAAAACAGATTCATTCCAGACATGCATCAGTATTTTTTCCATAAGGACTGCTTTGGAACATATAACAACATTAGTAGTATTTATAAAGACTGAATGATAAAATCCATTATTTTTTCCCCTGAATTTGTCACTATCTTCTGCATTTAATCATTGAATATAGGAAGAGAAAGAGACGTAATCTGTCAGCTTTCCTGAAACTTAAGTAACATCGAGTTCTTTCTCTTCCTGAACTGTACTCGTATAAAAGCTAATATTACCTCTTTTTTTTTTGGGGGGGGAGAAGACTCCTAAAATACCATGGATAGCCAAGAAAACAAACCAATGGATTATTGAAGAAATCAACCCTGAGTTTTTACTTGAGGCAAAAATGACCAGGCTCAAATTATTCTACTTTAGACACATCATCACCAAATCCTTTAGAAAAGCGTTCTAATGCTGGGCGATGATTTTGAAAAGCCTGGAAGGAAAGAGAAATCAAGCATGGAAATCAAGTCCTGCAAAACCACAAAAGGTCTAGGTTCAACCTTCCTTGCTAAATTCTTTGGAGTCTTACCTAATTGTTCTCAAGTGTAAGCTGCCAGACTGGAGAGATTTCTGTATTATAGCTAGAACATAATAAAGTGATTGGTTCAGGATATGTATATGTGGCTTTTTTGGTCATGCCTGGCAGAGGTGAAAGGAAATCATGATCATCGACATCCTAAAGGTGCTTTTCAAAAGGCAACTGGACTTTTTTTCTTTTTGTTTTCCTTGAAAATATTTCATTTATCATCCAAGAAGCTTCTTTAGTTCTGACTGAATAGTGGGGAATAGAAGGATTTATATTATTTGTAGTCATCAGGTTTTTAGCACTCTGAAGGTCAGTTGTTAGCTCTCTGACAGTCATTGAGACCACTTGGAGATTTATTTATACCCCAGAGTCACCTGAACCAGAGTGCAAATGGGTGTGAAACCTTCCTGGGACTACTGAAAGGTGAAAAGCACATTTGGAACAACCATGATATAGATAATTGAGAATTTTCATAGACATCATCACCATCATCAACTATCATTTGTGGAGAAGCAATACTTGCTTACAATTAAAAATTAAAGAAGTTCTAACCAATGTTGAGGTCTAAAGCAGATGCACCTGATATTTTTAATAAGTAAAATCAATTATTAACTCTTTAGCATTAGGTCCAGATTCAGTGTTGTAATGACGAGGCAGTCGAATTGTTTGATCATGAACAACTGAATCATGATGATCCTTATTGGAGTATAGTCTTGTATTTATATACATTTTTAGTTATCCTCCATCATTGGTTAACTTTGGTTACTGCTTAACTTTCGTTACTGTTTAGTACAGTAATCCCTACAATTAATTATCTCTAGTTAAAGTCTAACATATGTTTACTTCCCCTCTCTAATCCTCTTTTATCCATAGATTAGTGACTTTGTTTGCCTGAGTTGTATTTGCTTGGAAACATTCTTTATCTGAAGTTTGCCATCCGAGATTGGAACATTCCTGCAATTACAACTCTACAATTCAGTTTATCAATTTTTGTTTCTATAGCATTTATTTTTGAAAAGACATATTTATAGTTTAAGATGAATAATTATTATTAATAAGAATTTTTTCTATGTGTTAGATTAATAGTTCAAGAGGATCACATGATGTTAAACTAATAATAGCACTTTTAGTCTAATATACTGCTTCGTAGTGCTTTACAACACTCTCTAATCAGTTTACAGAGTCAGCATATTGCCCCCAACAATCTAGGTTCTCATTTTACTGACCTCAGAAGGATGGAAGACTGAGTGAACCTTGATCTGCTCAGGGTTGAATTCCTGGCAGGGGCAGAGTTAGCCTGCAATACTGCATTCTAACCACTGAGCCACTATAGCTCCTAATAAAACTAATTCAGGCATGGTTTGGTCTCTTAATGGCTGGTTGGAAGCACTTAGAAAAAGATACTTTTTTGGTGACTCTGGGTTTTTCAGAATGAAATATCCATATGGCTTTGGAGAAAATGACATCTGTTTAGCTAAGGAGAAAACCTATTAGAAATAACTGTGCTGGGGAGTACTAATATTAGATGTAAACTTAGTTGAAAATGAAGAATATTGATGTTTGAAGAGCAACTCTGTATAAATAGTTGTCATAGAACCCTGGAAGATATAACTTATGCATATACTTGTTTCACTGTGCTTTTTGTATTTGTAAAAAAAGCAGATAATATAAAGATTATGTAAAGACAAATAACATACATGTGGTAGTATTTTCTAATCCAGAAAGAAGAACATTCCCCATCTAGAATTTCTTCCACTGAATTGCAGGCCTAATAACATTAAGAAAATTGGAACTAAGTCATTATATGGCATCTTTCCCACTGATACATTCTGTGTGACACAATAGATGTAATTTCATATAAAGGGAAGCTGTAATACTGTTGAACTGTTAACAGGCTAATAGCATTTTTAATGATGATCAGATAATAAGACTCAGTGACATTTTGATTAAATGTAGCTTCCTGTTGTGGTTTTATGTAAATCATTAGTTATGAATTGAAGAGCTAAATGGCAATAACCAAGCATTTTGTAAAAGTTAAATGTTAAGTTATTTCTCTCTACTTGGTCCTCATTAATATAGATGAAATGATTTATGAGAGAAAGCAAAAGTGTAACTACAAAGTTATGGTTTGAATTGTACTTTAATTGGACAATATTTCTTATTTACAGTAAGAGTAGAATCAATGTTTAAGGTATTAAGAAGATCCAGCATGTTCTACTTCTAGGATCTTATCAATAATGCATGCTAGGATCAGAATCTGTATGGTGATATCCATTGCTACTATTGAAGCAGCTCTCTATAACTGAATCTAAATCATATCGTATGTAGTTTAACTTTGGGACACAAATAAATAAGTTTATACTGGTACCAGCTTCATTGCAGACAAGCAAAATAAGCAGTCGTTGTAGGGAGATGGAATGATGGGCAAAATTTATCCTTTTGAAAAGGAAACTAAAAGAAACCATGCATTTATTGCTTTTACATTTGCCAGCATCAATTTTCTAATAAAACGTTAGTACTCCTGCACATTTTATTCAGTTTTGTCAAATAGACTTGATTGATTTCCAGTGAAATGTAACAAGAATTCCATCTTTAAAAAAGAGAGATATACATTCAAATCACAATTAAACCTTTAATCACTCCATGTTCATAATCCAAATGGCAAAATCAAGATCTGAATCTTAGAAAAAAGTGTACATAACAACAAGGAATAACCAATCAAATTATTACTTGGGAATTTTGTTTGGAAAAAGACTCGACACAATGAAGCTGTTTTGTTTTTAGATCTTTTCAAAGCTGACCAAGCTTGAAAATCTACCTGCAGGGTGGCCACACATATTTTCAATAGAAGACATTTAGTAATTATTCAGCATATTTTAAGACTAAATTACAGCAAAATTCCAGTGAAGGAACCTTAGAGGTAGTACTTACATGCATTACAAAATTTAAGCTACCAGGAATGCATAGAAGTAGATGGAATCAAAAACTATCTGCCCATCCTATATAAAAACATGGAACTCATAACTCTCAATAATACATGTAAGGACAGTAAATACATGTAGGAAACACCTAAGGCAGGGGTGTCCAACCTTGGCAATTTTAAGACTTGTGGACTTCAACTCCCAGAATTCCTCAGCCAGCTTTGCTGGCTGAGGAATTCTGGGAGTTGAAGTCCACAAGTCTTAAAGTTGCCAAGGTTGGACACCCCTGCCCTAAGGTTTACTCTGGCTCATTGAATATGCCAAGAATTCAAGGCAGAGAACAAATGCATACTTACTCAGATAAAATTCTATTGAATTTGGTGGGGATTACTTCTAAGTAAACATATCCAGAAATGAGACATGAGCAGTCAGCATAGTCTGAGCTTCCTATTTCAAACTTAAATGCTGTCAGGAAGTTGATTTCTTACAACGGTTATCATATACAGTCACCTTTATTTATATATACAATCTAAATGTTTCTATTTAGAAAATTATACTGTAAATACTTATACAGGAGTGGGATTCAATTTTTTTAACAACCAGTTCTGTGGGCCTGGCTTAGTTGGTGGGCGTGGCTTGGTGGTCATGTGACTGGGTGGACATGGCTTGGTGGTCATGTTATTGGATTTTATTTCCATTTTAGTAGAGGGTATATTAATATAGTGGCTGTATTGCTAGGTATATTGATTTAGATACTTTGTGAATTAAGCCTATGTTGTTTTTAGTTTGTCATGTAAACATATTAAGGAGCTGTCATCAATACTAGGAAATAAATAGGAACAGAACAATTGTTGATTCTCCTAAATAATATAACCTGATGCTATTTGCCTTTCTACATTTATAGAGATTATTTTCTAGAGATTTCAATAGTTTTAAAAAATAGTAGGCCGTTGCTGTGGCCCAGGTGCAGCTTAATTATAGTTTTTAATATCCCTCAGAATTGTCTAAAAGTTATACTAGCATGGCTCATCACCACTGTCTAATTTTGTAACATTTCAATATGACAAATATAGTAAGTTATCATGATACATTTTCTTGGATTGAATTGTTTTTAGCTTTAGATAATCAAATATGGTTAAGGGGACTTATTCTCATATCTTCCTAACCATGGCATAAATTAACTAACAAGTTTTTATATGATGATGGCCTATATGATATTCTGTGGCCTTCCTCTCATCCCCAGCAGATAACTAATACAATTTAAAGTCATCTATAGCTGTTTCAGTTGTTTTAAAAAAGTTTTCCCAGTTTTGATTTTATTTTTTTGTCATGGACTAATTGTATGCTTCCATTGTCAGTGTTGCTGACATTGGGGCTGGAAACTGATTACTTCTAAAATACTAAGAGCATCTTAGAAACATAGCAAAGTTGTTAGAGTTTTAACATTCATTACCATGGAAGGAAGCGAAGTGAATGGCATGATTTAAGTAGCAGAAACAAAAGTAGGATAGGATTTAGCAATGGAAACAGGAAAAATTATGCTACAGTAACCTGAAATTAAGGGTGGGTTGATAGATATTAGGTTAGTAGTGGTGAGAATACATTTGATGGAGTATAGAAATCAGTAAGATTCAATCATTTCTGGGGGCCAACTTTATAGAAAAGAGAAGAGCTTGTTGGATGAAGGGTGATTTTTTCCGTGTAATTCATATTATTAAACAAACCAGAAACTTTCAAAGGAGAACACTCCCACACAGAATCCTATGAATGGCATGATCAAGACTCCAGAGTAACTTAGCACTGGAACATGGAGCATTTCTTCACTGCTGATTTATAGCAGCACTAGTCATTGCTGTATTTATATATCACTAATATAGACAGGCTTTATATTGTCACAAGAATGACTGGATGATGCTATAAATTCCTAGTGTGGACATGCTCATGCTATTGCCCTTCAACCTGAAAGAATGTCCTATTTCAAAAATGTCACAAGTAGATAAAGATGATCCAGCAGACATTGTTTATTAGGACTTCAGAAAGTGTTTTATAAAGTTCTTTACTCCTGGACAAATATAGAACTCATGGGATAATAAGAGAAGGCCTCTTTGTGATCGATGCTTGATTAAATACCAGAACACTGAGAGTAAGACTAAATTGTCAATTCTTTATGTGTAAATATTAATGGATATGTTTTGTGTCTGGTATTTTAAAAAACTTTTTGTTCATATTTGATCTTTATTTAGCGGTATGATGAGTTTAAAGAATTTGAGCTGACATCAAGGCAAAAAGGCACCAAAGAGCTAAAGTAAATTATTTTAGTTCAAATCTAAAATAAAGCACATTGATATAATTAATCAGTATTTACATTGTTCTTCCACAAATATTCTATTATAAACAAACATTCTAAACAAATGGAGGAATATGTGTGCACTCATATAAATATACACTGACAACTCAACCTTTCCCTGAATACTGATGGATGACAGCTTCCATTATAAATTAATAAATACAATATAAATGTATAAATTATAGCATCAAATTCCAAATCATAAATAACAAGTATTTATTTGATTCACTGTCTAGTCAGATAACTTTCCTTAGATGTAATAAGAAAATGATAGACAGGAAAGAAAGCAATAAAAGTAGAGATTCCAAATCATGATACGGTTATTAGCTATCTCTGAGACAATTATTATTTTGCACAAGTGTTCCATATTGCTGGCAATGCCTTCTAGTTCCTTTCCATTCTTTCCTTTGGTCAAAATTTGAAGTCCCGGCCATTTACCCATAATGTGTATTTAAAATAGTTGAATTTATAAGTTCTACCTGAACTGTGTCAAAATAGGCTGGAAATAAAGCAGCCAGAGAACATTTTATTGGAACTAGTAAATTCTGTGCCATCTAGTCCTAACTTATCCCTGCTGACAACTCTAACATGTTCAAACACTACTTTAATAAAATAAAGCATAGCAATGCTAAGTTCACTTTTATGTGGCTTTCAAATGTAGTCTTGTTCATGACATTTAGGAAGAATATTTCTCTTCCAAAAATTCAAGAAAATAATTCCTCCCACATCACTACAACATGCAGGTATGTCACAGTTTCCTTTTTTGTAAAAGACGGGTGGCATTCAGCCAAAATGTCAAAAATAAGTGCAGTTTATTATTGAATTTTAAAGGAAAATTACAAATAACACACACACACACTTACTTCTAGGTTATTGTAAATATGTTGATAATAACAGTAACTCATGGAATTTAATTGATATCAGTGAAAGTTTCATAGCAAAATTGAAAATAATGAAATTCAACATAATGTCTTTAATTCTGTTTCTTTCTCTCTGTAATCCATAAATACTTTTTTTTCCAATTCTAAGAATGCCCATTACAATGAAACCTCAAGCGCAGTGTCTGATATCTGTTTTTCCATCCCTTTTTCCTAGTCTCTCTTATCCTGCAACTGTTTAAATAACTCTTTACATATTAAATTATTTTTAGAACTAAGAACCGGGACGCAAGATCTACTGCAAATCCAAATATGTTCTTGAAAACAAATTTAATTTTTAGAAAAAGTTCATTTGACTCTTAACCAGAAAGATACTATTGGAAATATACAAACCAAGTTCATTAGTCATCCACAGATGGAACTCTGTGCTTATTCAATAAGGAGAAGAATTCATCAGGCAATCAACTTCTTGATTGACTTCACACAAAACCTACATGTAAGCTAACGTCCAAATGTTTATATAGACTACCATAATGTTTTCTACAGTGCTCAAGTAGATATATATGCTAATTCTATAACTAAAATTATGAGTGGACTCTAATATTATCCCCATTCCCTAATAACTATTAAAGAATGGTGCCTGATTCCAGATACAGCATAAAACAATTATTCTTTTTCCTCTATGAAATTTAAAATCAAATTGGATATAATTCCATATTTTAACTATGAAAGGATGTCTTTCTGTTTGCCTCAGCTATATATACTATCCTTCAGACCCAGTATTCTCTAACTGACAGATATAAAAACATTTGCCTCTTACCAGTCTCCATGCCAGGCATAATTTCATAACTATATAACTCACTATCATTTTATTTCTTTTTCCATACTAAAGAAACCCGTGTTATTGAATTTGAGGTTTCCTAAACATAAAACCACCCTTTTAAGTTATTTGTATCTCTGGACTGAATTTTAGTTGAGGAAAAAAGAAATGTAACAGATATATTTGGTTTTTGACTAATGTTCAGGATTTAGAAAAAGATATATTTATTTTAGGGTGGGTTTTTTGGGGGGGATTCAAGTTTATCTGTGTGCTTATAATGTGACATTACAATAACTGGGAGATTATAACTGAGTCTTGTGTTCCTAGCATTTTATTTATCAGCAAGTCATATTCTATATATTTAGTACATCCTAGTAGAAAAATATTAGACATTTACTGTGTTTCATTTAATGTAATATATGCTCTATTATAATCCCTGTACAAATATTTTATAATACCATGTGCTCATAGCATTGCAAAGTTACTTTTAGATGTTCTACTTTTAAAATTTCCATTTCTTCTCCTTATTCATTTTTTCCTTGTGATGCTTTAGTGACAATGAGGTTGTTGATCACCAGAAGCTGATATCTTGCCCATTTCCTATTGAGCTCTTCAGGCCTCCATGAGGGGCGTCTCCATGAGGGGCGTCTTCAGGCCTCCATGAGGGGCGTCTTTTCTTCAGGCCTCCATGAGGGGTTCCATGAGGGACATTTTGGTTTGGGTCATAGGGGAAATTGGATACCTCTCTTATAGATATACATCTACATTTGGAAAACATCAGTGCAGCATTATTATTATCATTATTATATACTTTATTCATTAAACATGAAACTCAGTGAACTGAACATTCAAAAATGCATCACAAACATCATTGTCTGATGATAATGGTTGATATAGGTTATTATTATTGTTGTTATTATTATTATTATTATTATTATTATTATTATTATTATTATTATTATTATTATTATTATTATTATTATTATTGCCTATTTTTCCCATGACAACCCAAGGCAGCTACAGAATATAAAACCATATTTAAAACAATAAAAACTAACACAAAGAATCAAATAAATTAATATAGTAAAATATAACAGAATCAACCCCCAACTCCCACCCCCCACCTCCGCAACTGCAGATCATGCGAGCCATTTAATGGGCTTCATCCCTCTCTGGGCTCCCCAGGCCCGCTGGCATTCACGCCTTCTGGAAGAGTATTAGAGCGGGGACCGCTCTAATCTCGGTGGGGCTCCAGAGAGCCACCACAGAGAAGGCCATTCTTCTGGGTCCTACCAGGTGTATCTTCCTCAGGAATGGAACCCACAATTATGCTGGAAATAACACACACACACACACACACACACACACACACACACACACACCTATATGTTTAAAAATAGTTGGATTGACAGATTATGACAGCTTTGTCTATGTTATTTTTCACACAGACAATTTAAATGTGGGCTAAAATTTCTAAAAGTTGGCTAAGATGTCTGTTATGAGCACCCACCTATACTTATTCAACTCTACTTGCCTACTAGATTGAGCAGATTTAGATCCCAAATGACCATAAGTACCACTGAGTGATTTCAGCTAATCGCTTCTCCTGTCAGTCTAAATCACAGATTGAATTGTTCAAACTAATGTTCAGCTTCAGTTCACAAGAGTTTAATGACCATTTATTCCATCAGCACCAATTATTCCATTCCATTTATTCCATCAGTGCCAGTGGTACGCAAAGTGATAGATATAAAATAGTTCTTGTAATTGTTACCTTAAAATGGTTTCCAAATGACTGGTGAATTATATTTGTCTTGTATGAGTTCCTTCTATCCAAAGTAGAAGTAAACTTACCCAAAACCCAACAAACAGATGACAGTTACTGTGGCTTCCTAGCAATTAGCATTTAGAAACAAGGTGCCACACACCCTTTTTCACATCTCTGTGAAAATCTATTAAAATTTTGTTGCAGGTATTAAATAGCATTATGTGACCAACACAATTGTATTTAGTCATTTATGAGTTAACCATTATTTTTAAAAACTGAATTGATATTTACTATCAGAAATCAGAACAAGAAAGAGAGAGGGGGGAGAAAAAGAAAGAAAGGAAGGAAGGAAGAAAAGAACTTGCAGAGAAATCTACCTCCTCCTAAACTTTTTAATATTATCCTTCTTTTTACCTTGGTTTGGTCCATACATATATAGATGGTTAAATAAACTTCATTGTCCCAGCAAGCAAAACAGACTGTCATGGGAAGGGGAGTATAGTATGCCATATAAGTTCTCTCTTCGTTTTGATAATACTCTGTTATCATTTCTACTTGTACACAATCATTTTTAAAGACTAAAGATTGAAGTCTTGCATACATGGTACATGTGGATATGCTTTTAATTTTTTCCTTTTTCTCTTCTGCAAAAAGAACAAGAACAAAGTGAAAGCAACTAAAGTCAAATAAAGAGAGAACTGATATCTGGACAATTGTAAATGAGTATATATTGGCTTAATCATTTAATTTAATGATTGAATATTATTTGCCCCATCATATTTTTTGCATTTGTTATTAATCACTTGGCTGGGAACTTTGCTTTTCATTTTTATTTTTCTCAGCGTTCAGACCATGTTGAATAGCTAATGCGCTGAAAATAACTTTTAATCCAGAAAACCTTGGAATATAAGAATAACTTTTTCTCCTACCATTTCTTCCATTGCTTGCTTCTCTTGACATGAACTAGACCATACTATAGATAAAATATGTAAACAAAATCTGTTTAAAGTTTAAAATAGCTTTCCTGAAATACAGCATTTATTGAAGTGAGATACCTAGAGAACCAAAACATACTATTTCAGGCAAATTGGTTTGAAAAGCTTCTCCATATAAAGCACTCTTAAACAGCTCCAGACAACAGCTTCTGATGACTAAACTTGAAGAATGGAAATTCTGCAGTCAGCTTGTAGTTGAGTGGCTAGGAGTCTAGGGATTCCCACCAACTTTGTACAGAATGTTCTGCAAAACTTTCTTATCACTTTTGGAAATCGATTTCCAAGTACAAAGAATACCTTATAATTGAAAAGTCTGATGACACACCCTGGGTCAGTCCACTTTAATCTTAGCAAAATAAGTTTTAAATTTAAGTTTAAGGACATTTTAAAACCTGGGTTTTTTTTTTTGTTTTTTTTTAAAGGGTGCTTAAATTGTTGATTTTGGAAAGTTGTAACTGAACTAAGGGGCCAAATGGATTTGAAATAATAATTTGAAATTAACCATAAAAATTCTTTCAATGGGAAAATAATGTTGTTTTGAATTTTTAAAAGAAAACATGATAGTATGGCAATTTGAACTTTGGACACTAGAGGGAAACAGAAGAAATAAAAGATTACAATGAAAAATGAACAACTAAATTTGATTTACTAATATAGAATAGAGCAAAATACTTTAACAATGGATGTACTGGATAACATTTTTGAAAAATGGTCCCAGAAATTAATTTTAGTAGAGCTTGCCTCTGTGTATAGATTGTATATAAAAGATGTTATGGAAGAGGAACTAGTTTTAGTTTTGAACATGGATTTAAAAATTGCAAACTATATGCAACAAAGAAAAGAACAAAAAAGAAAGAGAAAAGAAAAGAGTAGAGAAAAGAAAAGAACAATGTATCATTTTTCAGTAGTTACTACTATGCATAGTTATCTAATTAAATTATTATTCTAGTACAGTATGTTTGTAATATATTTACATAACTATCATTGTTTTTTCACTTAAAAAAACACTTCCTTTTTTTTCCCTGACAACTTATGTATTACTATTTTTGTATTTCTATTTTTCCCTTTTGTGTCATTATCTTAAAAAGCAGTAAAAGAATAAATAAACTATAAGAATGATACAAAAATGTATTTAAAACTTAAATCAGCTAATGTCTTAATAATTATAAGGGATACATAAATGGCAAATCAAAAGAGTGACTTGGATAATTTTCATGTATTATATATACAAAAGAGATTTGTTTAAGTCTTGATTTTGTGAGAAGATACAAAGAAAAATGTAAAGATAACAAGCTAACAAGAACATTATTTGAAAGTATCAAATATCAAGAGGGCTAATGAACAGAAAAAACATGAGGTGGGTTTATGTGGTAGAATGTGCACTTCGAAAATCGGTGGAGGTTTGATAACACAGAACTGTCCCAGAAAGAGGCCCTGATTTAAAAGCTTGCTCAGTCCTGAGCTCTAAGACGGAGGGGAGAAGAGGTTTCAGGGTAGGCCCTCCCTAGACTCTGTCAGGATATGTCCAGTAGTTAAGGGTTATAGCTTAAATTTGGCCACAATCTGACCATTGGGTGTAAGAAAATAAAGAATTCAACTCAGTTGGATTTTATTGTGTTGTCTCTGGGCTTGGACCTCATAGCTTATTTTACCAGGTTAAAATATATCTTTGTTACTTCCTATAACTCTTAATGGACTTTTTCTGACCAAGATTGAACAAGGAGGTTTAAATGACCTGCTTATGGATAAGAGATGAGATATGAGATAAAGGGATCATTTATTATATTTTAAGATAAGGCAGTGTTGTTAAAATTGTTTATACTTGAAGGTAGGTGTTTCTTCTTTATATATTTATTTTTCTTTGTTATATTTTTACTTTTTCTTTCTTTTCTATTTTTTTTGTTATATTATTCTTTTTTTCTTTAAGACCTAACACTTAGGTATTAAATAATGAGATGATGGTGGCTATGGAAGCAATGCCCCTTTGCAAATAAATACTTTGTGAATAAAACTACTGCAAGTAAAAAAAAGTGTTTTCAAGTTGTCCTTGAAATTGAGATATATTGTGTTAGAATCTGTATATGCAGCATCCATTTTTGCATAAAAATATAATACAGGAAATAAAATGTAGCTGATGAAAAAGTCATGTCTTTTAAATTTAGTTTACTCTAATTTGAAATTGGATAAATATGACAATGAAAATGAAATTTCAACACTATTCTTTTTAAACATGTTATTTCCCTCCATTTAAACAAAGCAGAACAACAATGACTTTTCAGACTGAGATTTCTGATGGCTTCAGGGACACATCTATCTTGTTTCCTTGGCAGCAGTATACTTTTACTGCTTCTTCCTAGTGGTGTTCAGTACTTAACATTGCAAGTTAAGAGTTATAAATTCAAAACTATTAACTATAACATTTCTTAATTTTACAAATACCCCAAGGTGAGAAACATACCTAATACTCCTTTCTCCTCCACAACAGCTTGTGACATGGATTAATTGAGAGTGACAAATAATAAAAATATAACACATCTTCAGCATCATAACAATACTTTCTCAAAACACACACACAAAATGCTGGACTCATCTTCTATTCTGGCCCAACCAGGAAAAAGCTTTCTGGAAGGCAAGGAGAACCCTCTGTATCTCAGGGGGAGATTGTCCTGACTATGTTAATGGATCATACATAATTTCTTAAAAAGTGTTCATTTCCCTTAAGATTGCAAAAATGTGGATATTGTCTAGATGGCAACAAAAACGTAGAGCTTTCTATTTCTGTTTGCTGTCATCTAGTGGCCTTTTCACTTTCTGAAATCCAGATCTGTAGCTTTAAATACAAATCTACATTTCTATAAATCAATCCTTCTCTATTAAAAAGTTTGAAGCTGTTTTGCCTAAAGTAAGTATTCTGAGAAGGAACAACACAAACTCACTAGTTTTCCTTTCAGCTAATT
Source organism: Notechis scutatus (assembly GCF_049901735.1). Classification (NCBI taxonomy): domain Eukaryota; kingdom Metazoa; phylum Chordata; class Lepidosauria; order Squamata; family Elapidae; genus Notechis; species Notechis scutatus. Next base: position 42,593,631 of record NC_142012.1, on the reverse strand, counting down.
AAAAGGATAGGCAAACAATCTCAGGGATACCCCTAAAAGATATTTTGGTTCTTCTGCCACTACTAAATTCTGTCCTAACTTGGACAGTTTTTTTTTTTTTACTCCTATATATACTCTCAGCCTCTGATGTTAGGTTTGAGCAATAAACTGTTCAATAAATTGCTATTGCAAACAGTGATCAAATTTGGTTAATTTAAAAAAAAAAAAGGGTTCTGCACCTGTAGAAAAAATGCTAGGAAATTTTAAAAAACCCGATCATGACTAGATGGAATGTTGGAATAATATAAACAAACATAACTATTTGTTACCATTTAACCAAAGAATCAAGTTTTAATTTATTTATTTAATTTGAGAGGGATGTTGGGAGACAGTGTTGATTCTTGCTGAGTGCTGGTGACACTGTGGTGGAATGTAATCTGGATTCCCAGGAAAGAGACAAGTAGAATGCAGCTTTCTCAGCTTTGTATGTGTCATATCCCCAAAATCATAAAGACACATATAGTCACTTCTAAGCAATTTGTTTTATTCTTCCTCAACTATAGTCAGAAATATTGCAAAAACCAAAGCAATTACATGCATCATCAAATATATATTCTGAGAATTGCTAGGGATAAAATATCTTAACACTCCTTCTCCCAACCAAATTATCTAAAGTTTTCTATCTCTGAATCCTTTGGAATTCAGCTCTCTCTCCCAGGAATCCAGACTACATTCCACCACAGTATAGTTGAATTAAATCTTAAGAGGAAGAATCTGGATAAGAAAGATAGGTGGATAGAGAAGGAAAGCAAAAATGCTGTTTGTTGGATTTTGAGGATGACTGACTCCAAAAAAGACTCTGTGTTGTTTACAATATTTAAGCAATAAATAATTTAAAAAGAAACACAGCCACATGGACAAAACCACATAATAACCCTCACATCTTCTAGATCAATGCTGTTGAGAATTGTGGAGAAGACTGAAGAAACATTAATGACCATCTTGAAGTAATAAGTTAAGCTCAAAAACACGTTGAGGAAAAAATAAAACATGGAATTAAAAAACAGAAACTTATTTTACAGGGCAAGATAACTTTTTGGAAATGTGGAAAAAAAGTCTTTAGCAAAGTTAGTATCATTTTTACTCCTCTGTACTATCCCAATTTTCTTGGTGGAATTAGTCTATTAACTCTTCCTTAGATAACTGTGACATCCAGGCTGAACTTCCATCAGACAAATCCCAAGAGCTAAGATATGTGCCTGAATACTAATTCATTGTACGTAGCTGCTTGCAGAAATCTAACAGTGATGGCATATTACTAATCTGAGTAAAATAAAACCCACTAAAGGAAACACATTGCTCAATTTCTATGGTACTGCTTTAAAAATAATCTATTTGATTATAATCAGACTTCATATTTTTCTTTTTTTCTTTTTAACAGCTCTCATGTGTTGATATACAGTACTACAAATCTGGGATTGATTTGTTTACCTCCTGGTAATCTGATCCTCTGAACTGTGTTCTGTTGCTTGCAACTCAAAACAATCTGATACTTGAAACAATCCTTAAAAACAACACTATCCTCTCACAGTGAATGCTAACTAAAATAAATCTAAAACAAGAGCAAATTTCTTCAGAAGTGAAATGAAAAGCTGAAAGTGATTTTTGCCTATGAACCTACAGACTCAGGGTTTATAAAATCTTTATTTCTAATCGCAATCTGTTTGATAATGTGATTTAAAAATTCATGAACAGCAGTCTGATGCAACAATAAAACATACTACATCCATATTCTGTATTGTTTAAATATTGATTTCTCTGAATAACAATTAAAAATAAGTAATAAGTAACGGTAGTAATAATAGACAGAAGTAATTCATTGATTATTAACCTATTCCTGGATATAAAAAAATTTAAAATTGATAATAATAAATAAGCAGGACAGAAAGCAGGACTAAATCTCAATATGTCACTGAACAATTTTCAACAGACTTTCAGAGATTTCTAACTCCTAATCATTTTAGGTGATTTATTACATACCATCAAGTCATTGTTGTGTTTTAGTGATCTCCATAAAGGTTTACCTGTCCTTTTAGGTCTCCGAAAAGTGCACTTATGAGTAACTGAGTCTATTCACCTTGGTCTGCTTCTATTCTTCTCTTTCCTTCTAGCTTTTTCAGCATTACATCCTTCACAGAGAGCTGGGTTTTCACATAATCAATGTGTCCAAAGTACCCTGATCATTCTAGATGCAATAAAACATTCCTTCCTAACATATGTTCATTGTGGCAACATAAAAAAAAATCAGATCACTTTTGTGTAGGGCAGCTGGCACTCTTAATACTGTTCTATTCTAATATTAATAACAATATTCTACTTGTGAGTGTTTAAATATACAAGTATCCTAATGTTATCCATAAAAAAAAAACCTGCATGATCTTTTCACTTTTAATATACTTTTGGTTAAGATAAAAGAGAAAAGAAAAGGCCCAAATCAGTAGACTATTTATGCAACACATAAAAATAAATTTGTAAAATGGTCAGTCTTATATAGGTAGTCTTCAATTTACAATAGTTCATTTAGTGATCCTTCAAAGTTACAACAGCATGGAAAAAGGTAGCTTATGCTCATTGTTCGCACAATGAGCATAGCAGCATCCCCATGGTCACATGATTTACATTTGGATGCTTGACAACTGGTTCATTATGATGGTTGCAGTGTCTCAGGGCCATGTGATCACCTTTTGCAACCTTCTGTCAAGCAACGTTAATGGGGAGGCCAGATTCATTTTACAACCATTTACTAAACTCAACAACAGCAGTGATTCAGTTAATAAATGTGGCAAGAAAGGTTGTAAAATGAGGCAAAATTCACTCAACAAATGTCTCACTTAGCAACCAAAATTTTGAGCTCAATTATGATTGCAAGTCGAGGACTGCTTGTATCATATTTTTTGTGGAACTTGGAATTCCAGGTAGGCAGAGAAGAAATAAGCTGAGAAGAATGCAAAGTCTGAAACAAGAAATAGCGAAAAATGCCATCAAGAACAATTAAAGAAAGTTCTGTTTCTTTGTTGTAACCACTCCCTTATCATAAATAAATATGATTCCAGTAGTCATACTGTTTTGTTTTTAACAATTGTATTCATTTATAATATAATATACAAAAATATACACAAAAGCAAATAGTAGGAAAAATAGGGAAAGAAAAAGTGTGGAAAAGGGGGCAAAAAAGGCACTGACTTCTGACTCCCTTTGGTGCAGTAGAATAGGGTAGTAACATCAAACCATAACTCTTTTCTTTTACATAACATTTTAAATTAGCCATTTCTATAACAACAAATCTAATCAGTAAAAACCAGAATCAAAGTTTCATTTTTTCCGTACTTCAAGCACAAAGTCCAGAAACGGTTTCCTGGTAGAAACAAAAGTATTTGTGTTTTTCTCCTTGATTAAAGGAGTCAATTTAGCCATCTCTGCTAACTCCATCAACTAGTATTCATACTTTTATGGTGATGTACAGAGAGATATTACTGTACTAAATTACTGTACATTGTATTGGTTCAGGATCTGCAACAAAATAGTAACTGAGCACCACTGATAAATAAGACCCCTTATATAGAACCTATTATTGACTTAGACTTTTCTGTTTGCAAAGTATTTGATTTTTCACACAATTCAAGAAATCGATTGCTTTTCTCCCCTTTAGAGGGAGCAAAAAAGAAAATAAATTCCATATCAACACTTTTCTGAATTAGTTTCTTCCAAATGTTTCTTCTGGAGAACAATAGTAAAATATAGCTCTCAATTAATAAAGGAGAATATTTGTAGCTCAGGGCTGAAATAAAGAATCTTTGGTGGTCTCTTGAATTTGCTTTTTTTCTTGTAGACATTTTATTATCCAAATTAGGCAACATTATCAGTGCTAGCCACACTGAACTCTCAACCTCAGCAACTTTAAGAAGTGTAGATTTCAATTCTCAATGCAAGAAATTGGGAAATACTGAGATATATAGAGGTTGAACAATTCTACTTACTTTTGAACCATACTTGTACACTGCCACCAACCCCAATTGGAGCCTACTGAAACAGGAAAAAGTCATATATGAAAACTGCTATGGTAAGCCTTCATAAAATAAGATTCTTTGGCTTTAATTCCTATCTGCTATCTTCATGTGATGATGTAATGATGGTTTATGCTGAATTACGGTATTGATCTGCTAAGCTCAACTTTTTTTAATCATTTTTTTTTAGAATTGCCAAACCTTATACCCTGTATGTGGTTGGCAATTGTGCTACAGTTCAGAAACTATATAAAGGTAGTCCTTGACTTGCTATCTGTCATTTACTGACCATTCACTCTTCCACAATTAAATAACACTGAAAATATATCCATGTTGTACTTTATTTTTGCAAAATTAATGCAACATTTAAGCAGGTTTAAAAGATGCCATGGATTTCTATTTAACCAAATTGTAACAGTGAAAGTGAAAGAGCAGGAATGAGAAATTTCTGGTTCACGTGGATTCCCTATATTGCTAAGTTGTACAGCTTTTTAGACTCTTTCTCTGATCAAATCCCCTGGTCAGAGAAGCCATGAAAAGGTTGGAGGCCTTAGTTGGAAGTCTTTTTCCAGCATCTAAAATAGTTCTCAGGAATCTTTTGTATGGCTTAACTGATCTATACAGTTATAACTAGTTTGGAAAAATCACTGTTGGTATGTCATTAAATTGAGCTTGATTCCTAGTGATTTTGTCATTAAACTGAGCTTGATTTCATATGACTTTTGGGTAACATCATTGAAGAACTTTGCTATTTCCTGCATTCATATTTTTTCTAACTTCCCAATTTAATCAACAATATTGGGATTTCCAATTTTCAAGTGTTAATCAAAGGCAACCCTGTTTAGGTTTTAAAATCATCTAGTGCATGGGGTGTGAAACCCAATCGCATTGAGGGCCATATCATGACATACTGGGATGTTTTTTGCCTTTGTGGAGCTGGGATGCGTGTGGTTTGCACAGGCTATATCCGGCCCATAGCTTGCCAGTTTAACCTGCCTAATCTAGTGGGAACAACAACTACTGAGGCATTTGAAAGTCATTCTAGTTTTCACAACTAATGTGAAGTAGAAAAAAAACCTGATAAAACTTCAGTTCATAGCATAAATGCTAGGGAAAGAATCAAAGACTCTAATCCTTGACACATAGTTGTAATGTTCACCTCATATATCAAATCAAAATTTGAGGGCCAGAATATAAATTTATGTAGACTTCTGAAAATCTAGGAAAATTTTGAGGAATGTTCTGTTTCAAATTTCAGATGGACCATCTCCAATGCATAAAGATGAATTGAATTTGTCTATCATGCACAGAAAAATCCCTATTTGTTGGTATGTACAACATAAACACACACACACACACACACACACACACAAATTTAATACATCATATGTGAAGCTTTCCTTACATAATCCTAGCATTTAGTTTTTCTGTTAGTTGAAAAATCAGTCACTGTAAATCTTGTTCCCAAACAAAGAGGAACATCCCTGATATATCTGAAATTGACTGGCTCATGTTCCTCAAATTTTCCTTGCAAATCAAAATTTCTGTAGTTTATATAAAAAAGGCTCCCAGTGCTCATTCTTGAGTTTAAAACATCTTTCTAGAGATTTCAGTCTCTCTGTCTCTGTCTCTCTCTCTGTCTCTCTCTCTTTCTCTCTCTCTCTCTCTCTCTCTGTGTCCCATTATCCTTTCTTATTGAAATGTATTTTGGGTTGAAATCCATTTGTTCAGCTCAAGTGCAGCAGGATGTTTTGTGGTCGTGACTGAGATAACAAACTAATGCTAGACTATCATCAATGAGTGATTGAAAATCAGATCATGCTACAATTTCAGGTCAGCCTGCTGTTGCTACAGGAGAGAAAGATAAAGTGTTCCAGTTTGTTTGTTATATTGAAGCATAGCAAAGAGCTAGTGTACTTTCCTGCTGTCTAAGGTATAAACTGTGTTGTTGACGTTTTTTCTTGGCTTCCTCTGGGTAGATGTTGGCAGTTGAGTATTTTCTGCTGAGGCCAGTTCAGATTAATCTAATCCAATTTGATAGCATGCAAAACTGAGCAGACAACTTCTAAAATGAAAGAAAATTTCATGGGGGGAAAAGGAAATAAAAGTATGAGAACTTTGACAGAAAATTTTCTTGGCCCATCTCTTAAGACACACTTTTCCACTTGGTAAGATAAGGTACTGCTTATTCCTATGGGACCATTGGTTTTATCAAACCAGCCAAGCTGTAATTATGTGCTACATTATTTCCAAATAGAATAAGCTGACCATTAAATTATACTCACACTGGGTGCCACTTTGGACAGCACTTAGAAAATCCATTGACAATATTTCCCTCAGTCAGTTGCAAAAAGTCAAACTGCTTGGAACCCCATGTATACTACCAGGTGCATTACGACATCCCAGGTTGGAAAGAACCCAATGCATATGAAGACCAACTCTAGCAAAAAAAAAAAACTGGCAGTTGTAGCTTTACATTGTTGTAAACAGATAATAATAATAATGATTTAAAAACATGGATTCTATCTGGCTCTCAGTAAGTCTGAGTAGCTCACAACAACCAAAAAAAGAAATTACATTAAAATCAATAAAACATACAAAAATAAAGATAAAAAACGGCAAGCACGATGAAGTAAGAGTGCTAACTCTCTCAGCAAAGGCTTCAGTGAAAATAGATCTAAAAATGAAGCTGGCAGCCATGTGGAAAGATCTTTAATCAGGTAGGAGGAAGATGAAAAGTGAGGTGGTGGTTTTGAGATATTCTCTTGATATTGTCATAGAAATTCATACTGAGAATTATTACTTCAGTCCTGTAAGATTTTCCTGCCATGATCCCTCTTTGGACTATGAAGATATTTTAAGCAGTTGATATGACCATGCTGAAGTATTTTTTCTCTTTTTACATTGACCATGCAAATCCTTGATACACTCCTGAGCAAAGGCTAATGAAACAAGCATGATGCAAGTGAAGAAAAACTCATGCTGAATTTGATTAAAGATGACTAATAATTTAACATGATTCGTTGTGCTATAATGACATGGAAGAAAGCAAAGAAAGCTGGCTGACTTTTAATCATCAGTTGTTCCAATGATGAAAGTATGAAACAAAATGTAATTTCAGAAGTGGTATTTAGCAGGTTCTGTCCAGTTCTGGAGAACCAGTAGTGGAAATTTTGAATAGTTCGGAGAACCGGCAAATACCATCTCTGACTGGAGATTGTACAGTATCCTTCCCCTGCCATGCCCACAAAGCCACGCCCACAGAACTGGTAGTAAAAAAAATTGAATTCCCCCACTGGTTTATTTCAAAAAGGGTGATTATAGAATAGACCAAACACACACACACACACACACACACACACACACACACACACACACAATTAATGCCCTAGACAATTCACAATGTCAGCTCCTTCTAGCATATCAGACTTTAACTTTAAGTAGACTCCAAAATACATTTGTAAAGTAAGAATATGCTGGCTTAGGGCATACCAATAAACTTAAAAAAAACCAAGTCATTAAATAAAACACTGGCATTTTTTGGCAGAAAAGTGATGACATCTTCAAAATCATCAAACTTGAACATACTTTTATTTTAAATGACCAGAACATCCAAACCAACAGTTTCAAGCTGTGGTTTTATCTACTATTAAAAGCTCTGTAATAAGCAACTTCCAAAAGCAGCAGAAAATCTAATTATAGCAGACTCTTCACAACAACAGCTTCTATTTGCATGTCCCAAACCACAGAAACAGATAATCCACATTGTCCTACAACTTCAGCAAGCTTTTTGGTCTTTATCTTGCTTTCTTGATGATGCATTGTTAATTCTTTGAGCGTGTCATCAAGCCTAGAGCAAAACAACACCACAGGAAAAAGAGAAAACCTTTTATTTGTTTATTTATTTTTAGTGCAGTTTGCAAGCAATTAGATGGCAAAAGGAACTGTATTATGATTTTGCACTTTTGCTTGCTGTTATATACTCTGGAAGAACATTGCTTTATCTAATCAATTCAGCAAATTATGTACAGATTTTACAAGCAGCTTTTACAATGGTGGCCACAACATATAATTTGATCAATATACCTAGAATGAGAACAATTAATCAGTGAACAGGTATTTGTCTAAGTTGTGGGTGCTTATCATTGAACAGACATTTGTCTGGAATGGTACAGAGTCTTGTGCTCAAGCATGCAGTAGCACTAAAAGACCTCCAATGTCCCTTCAACCTTATTATTCTATGTTCTGTAATATGATTCTATGTAGCTGACTGAATCAAAGATATCAGCATTATTGTTGTATATGGATTCTATGTTCTCAACTATGGCTGAACTCAGAGAAACAAACCAGAGTAAAACTTACAGGCAGAAGACCACGATGAAAGTCTAGAATGGTAGACTGGATTGGAAAATTTAAAAAAGTTGCAGAAGGTGACAATGAAATATCAATTTTGCCTAGCTGTCATGAACACAACACTGATGTGTCCTCACAGACATAAAGAAGATATTTTTATCATGGTACATTACATTGGCACAGCTAAATTTGTAATTGATTGCTTAGGCATATAGATGAACATCTCTTGGAAATCTTCCCCTTAATAAAAGATATATCAATAATGGCAGGGTTCATTTTCATGAATATTCATGAGCAGATTGGAGCAGATTAAATAATAATAAGGGCTAAACTTTTGTTTAAGAAATGAGATTTCAGGGAAATAATTGCTAGATAGTGGAAATTCAGTTGCAATTCTATGCATGCTCATCTTGGAATAAATGCAATTGTTTTCCATGATACCTAAGCAGAAAAATATAGGATTGGACTGTTAAATATATAGCTAGTTGAGGCAGACTGGATATTTCCAAAAAGTCTTATCTAATTTAAAATCAGCTCCAGTAGAAGATTTCTTCTTGACAGGTCAACTCTGTTCTCATTAATTATGTTTTTCAGTTCACTTTTACACAATCTTCAATCATGACATTAATCTGCTTTTCCTGCAGACATTGTATTTTCTCTAATAATTTTGTCTACTGTTATCTTTTTGGCATTTCAGAATTTCCTTTACTGAAAATCAGGGCCTTCCTATACTAGTTATCCTCTGCCTTGTAGGTTTTTTTTTATTCTGTAAATAAAATCTGCCTGATTTTTATTTATTTGTATTTGTATTACTCACACATCAAAGTCACAAAAGGATCAGATATACTTACATTATTGAAGCAAACATGGCTAAAACTACAACCCTAGGAATACTTATTTTTACAAAGAACTCTTGGGAAACAGTGGAGCTAATATGCAAAAACTTGTGTAGAATTACACTTTGAATCTGCCACTGTCATGGCTGTATATCACATTATCCAAGCTTCATGACTTAGCAGATAGACATTATCTTGGGGTTCACAGCCATAGACTTCAATCAGACTCTCTATATCTAAACAACCAAATTCTCATACATGAATTTGCTGATCTCCTTCTCTAATTTTTGTGGGGAGAAAATGAGTAAATATAAGTGGGAAACAGCAAAACTTAGTGATAAATCTTTGGATAAAGTTTCTAGGGCAACAACACAATAGGAAAGGGTGCCATATTAAAAATCTTGCATAAAAAATAGCTGAACCTTGTAGGAAACAAATAACTATTTGGTAGTATTCAGATCAACCTATTCCTCATCTAAATTGGTGTCTTGACTTATTAGCCAAGTAGATTTTACTGTGGTACTGAATACTGGAGAACTATCCTGAAAAAAATTATTGATTTATTTCCCACCTTTATTATTTTCACAAATAAATCAAAGTGGCAAACATATCCACACTTTTCTTGTCCTATTTTCTCCCACAACAACAATGCCACGCAGTGGGTTGGGGTGAGAGAGAGAATGACTGGCCCAAAATATCAGGCCAGCCAAGAAAAATGGATTATTGAGCAAATCAACCCAGAATTCTACCCTGAGCCACAAATAATCAGGCTCAAGTCATCATACTTTGAACACATTATGCAGAGATTCAGCATCTAGAAAAGGCTCTAATCCTGGAAAAGTAGAAGGAAAAAGAAGAAGATTATGACCCGAAACAAAGTGGATGGATGTTGTGGTTAGCCGGCAGCAGGTGTGGACAGCTGAGGAGAGTGAGGACTCAGATGAGGGGCCAGGACCATTAGGGAGTGGACTGCTGCCTTTGGAGTTTGTGGGGGGTTGGCAGCAGTGATGAGGAGGTTCCCAAGAAGCCTGTGCCAAGTATGCATGTGTGCAGGATTGCTTGCAGGAAAGAGCAGCTACAACAGCATGGGTGACTTGGGAGTAAGACTGCAAGGTAATAGCCCCTCCTTCAAGAAGATAAAAGGCAGCTGTGCAGCAAATGTTCTTTGTAGGAAGCAAAGACATTTTGAAACTCAGCCCATGGATATTACAGTTGGTATTTACTCTTGTGTTGTAAACTATTTCTTATCTGTTGTTTTTTGGCAGCCTTGCAAAAACTTGGCATGGCTCTTTCTTGTCAGAGCTAATTAGTGAGAAGCAGCCTTTTATCTGTGAAGAAACAGGATTCTTAGCTGAAACATTAAAAGTTTGTGCTGCTGCCTTTGTCTTGTGTTTGCTCTCTTGGAACCAAGTTTGGGTCAGAACAATGGACTCAGTTGCAGTGCACTGTTTGAAGACCTAAAAGACCCATATGAATAGATCACTATAAAGAAAATTGATGTAGTCATTAGGAGTTAAAGATGACTTGATGTCATGTAATCAATCAATAAAAAAAGATTTTGATGAATAGATTAAAATTATATAAAGTAAGAAACATTGTTATTTTTCCAATGCTTTGGTGTTGGGTATGGTTGATTTTTCCACCATCATTCAACTAATTTTGGGGTTTTTTTTAAGCATACAGCTACATCTATTAAGGTACATTTGTTTTGTCCTTTGGATGCAGAAGATCCTGTAGAACCAGTCCATACTACTATTATTTCTAGATTGTTTTCTAAAACTGTTCTTGAAAATAAATCTTGCAAAATCCTGCTATACATTAGCTTACATTTTGATATCCTATGGTTAATATTCAAAGTGTACACATTGACACATATGTTTGTTCCAAAGTGTACACATTGACACATATGTTTGTTCCAAGTTCAGTTTAACATGTTGCTGTTTACTTATGATATTCTTTTTCTCCTGGTTGCTATGCTTCTAGAAAGTATCATTTTCTATTGTGCCTTATTCTTTTATCATTTTCAAATGGAGAATTGCATATATCTCATAAAAAACCTGTCATGTGAAGCTTCACAATGGGGGTAGGGATAGCTAATGGCAATACCTGCCCTAAGTGAATCATGCATTTGGCACCCATACTTTCACAAAAAGTTATTTCTATTTTTTCAGTTTGATTCTCCGCCCCACCCCTGTCATGATGGCCACATGACCATGGAAATGTCTTTGGACAATTCTGGTTCCTTTGGCTAAGAAATGGAGATGAGCATCACCCCCTAAGCTGAACATGACTGGACAGTGGAAACCTTTACAATTAGATTTATTTCAATTTCTCTTAATTTTGGGCTCAGATTTTGGCCTTTGAAAGTAGGAGAGACAATATTTAGAGTAAGTGGACTAAAAAACATTGAATTGTTTTGTAAAGAAGAGGTACTTCCTGTGTTAGTTAGCTGGGTGGCTTCTCAGTCTTTCTCCTTTCTTTAAGACTGCTGATTATTAATTATTATTTGTTTGTGCTTTACTCCAAATATATAGGTGCCTGTGAAGCAAAGTTATTTTGTTTTTGTTTTTAAACTATTTAAACTACCTCCTAGAGTATTTTGGACAGGAGCACCATAGCATCATCACGTTCTTTAACACTTGCATTTTCCATTGGGGTTTGAGTTTTGAATTTTTTAAAATTGTTATTTTAAAAAATATGTTTGTGGTGGATTTGGGGGAAAAGAAGTCTTCATAATCAGCTATGTGCTGATGTGCTGCATATCTCCCTAACAAGTGAGCATGTTTTAACTTGCTCCCTACAATATAAACAAAAATGAGAAATACCTAAAATGTATTGCATTCAAAGAAACTAGCTGAACTTACAAGTATTATTTTAGATCACTCTAGTAAATGACTACTTGCAGTATTTATTTTAAGCAATAATGTAAATATTTATGATCAGTAATGTGTCTATACAAATTGATAGATATGCTCCATACACACTACATGTATCTAAGAGTGCAAGACAGTGAATGTATCTTAATGGAGATCTATATGAATGCCCTCCACACATTGCTGACACAAATTATATGTCAGCAATTTTAGACAAACACAAAATAATATTTATATTAGTAGAAGAGATATTTATTTTAAAAAAAAAAAAAACAACCACAAAAAACAAAAACACCAAACAACAAAAAACCAAACCCCCAACCCCCCCCCCTTTTATTTGGCTTGTCAATTGCTTACAAGATAATAGGTATAAGTAAAAACATAGTTATGAATACATGGATACATATAAGAAAAATAAAAGAAACTATAGGACAGGGACGGTAGGCACATTGGTGCGCTTATGCACGCCCCCTACAGACCTCTTAGGAAAGGGGTGAGGTCAATAGTAGAAAGTCTAAGGTTAAAGTTTTTGGGGTTTGGGGAAGAAACCACAGAATCAGGTAGAGTATTCCAGACATTGACCACTCTGTCGCTGAAGTCATATTTCCTGCAATCAAGTTTGGTGCGATTAACCTTGAGTTTGTATCTATTGTTTGCTCTTGTATTGTTATGGCTGAAGCTGAAGTATTCATTGACAGGTAGGACATTGCAATGTATGATTTTATATACTATACTTAGATCAGACTGAAGGTGGCGTAGTTCTAGGTTTTCTAGGTCTAGAATTTCAAGTCTGGTGGCATAAGGTATTCTGCAATGAGTAGAGGAGTGGAGAACTCTTCTTGTAAAATATTTCTGGACTTTCTCAACTGTGTTAATATCAGATACGTAACGTGGGTTCCAGACTGATGAGCTGTATTCTAATATTGGTCTAGCAAATGTTTTTTTTTTTTTTTAAAAAAAAAAACAAGTTTTATTTTCAAGACAAACAATACATAAATACACATAAACACAAAACATAAAAGCATAAAAAATCTCTTTTCTGAAAGTTGCTTAATCCCGGGTTAAAACTCTTGGTACAGACACAAGTTCAATTTCATATTCATTTTACATACCATTTCATATCTTATTAACATTTTCAATTTTCTATATAACTTCTCCTCTCCTTTAAATTTTCTCAATTTTTTTCCCCTCCTCTCAATTCATATCCTAATATTTATTATTCTTTGTCTGTTCTATTCCAGCCAATCATTTATTTTTCTTCTTTAAAAAAAAGAAGAAATACTTCTCCTGTACACTATATGGAGATGATGCCTTTATCTTTTTCCCTTATATTTATAGTACCTAATATAAAATACATAACATACATTGGGATTCTGTCTGGTACATTCTAAAATTATACTATATTATCAAAAATAATACAAATCTATTCATTAATATTGATATTCATTCATATCTTAGACGTTTAACTCATTACTTTTCAATTAAATCACATACTTTTATGAGAGACCCTATTTTCCATAATTATCCCCCCCATCACATATTATAGCTCAATATTTCATTGAAATGTTCCTCCTTCTTCTACTTCAAATCTCATTTCACAAATTTTTTTGCTAGTATACCATGTTCTAATCATTAATTTTAACAATCATTTATATCTTAAATATTTTATCCATTTCAATTGAATATTATGCCTTTGTGGGAACACTTATGCTTTCCACGATTATTACCCCCCACATCACAATCTTGAATCATATTTCATTACAGTACTCTCTTTTTCTTAACAAAAATTTCACTTATTTATGTTAGATATTTTATCACATTTTAAGCTACATATTATTTCTAATTTTCTATAATTACTTCTAAATACAGATATAAAAATGCAATCTTATGTACCTTTCTAGAATCCCATTAACAATAAGATCTATCCATTATCTCTGAAAAACTTTTGCTTCTTAATATCCTTCTCCCCACCATTAGAGCTTCTCATCCCTTCCTTTCTCCCTTGCTTCTTCTTCTCCTTGTCCTCTTTAACCCCTTGTCACTCCACCTCCCTTTTATTCTGCTTTCCCCCTTTCTGTTGTTTCTTAACATAATGTCCCTTTTACACCTTATTCTTCTCTTTTTGGGCTGTTTTTTTCAGATCTTAAAGACCTCTTTTCCTTTTTCTCTTGCTTTTCCCCGTCTCCAATCAAAGTCCTTTTTTCATCAAAGATGGCTTCTTCTTCTTCTTTGTCCCCATCATCCTCATTCTGCTTCGCATAAATATAAACCGCCATTTCTAAGTATTGAAAAATAGTGCCAAGTCCATCTTCCCCTCCTTGTTTTTCTCTTTCATATTTTTGATATATAAGTTCCAATCCATCCACAGGTGATGCCATTGTGTAGAGAAAAAGTTTTTCCAAACAACCACCCAGATGATTTAATCAGAAATAATTTCCAAAGGTTCCAAAATCACCAAACAATCCAAACAGACTGTTTCTTTTAAATACCTTCTTCTTCTTCACTTTTTCTTTCTGAGGTTAAAGTAATCACAAATCCTTTTCAAATATATTTTTGGAAGTTTTTAAACTCTTTGCAATTCTAGGCAATCTTCTCCTTATTTTCAAATTTTGCTCTGATTTTTTTTTCACTCTCCCTTCCCACTCACAGCCAAAAAGATTTTTTTTTCCCGCTGTCACTTTAGGAAGGAGAGTAGAACAAAGAAAAAAAAAAGTTTCCCCTTTAGGGTATTCGCAGCTTGTGGCTCTCACAAGGAACAATATATCCTTAACAGCTTTCAAGGTTCCAAATCACTTTCTCCCGTCTTGTCCCGGTTAAAAGCACCTTTCACTTTCTCCAGCTTTCTCCCTCCTGCACTTGCTTACCCGGCTGCAGCTTTCTTCATGGCGGCCATTACTGACCGCCGTTCCTCCGCCTCGGGAAAAGGCAGTTTAGCCGGCTGGGGAGGGGGTTTGCGGCACCCCCAAACCCCTTGCCGGATCCCCCCTATCTTCATCTGCCTCTACGGGGCAGCTATATCCCCCAGATCCAAATGGAGCGGGGGAACCTTGGCGGCGAACGCAGCAGGGATCACATGGTCGCAAATCCCTGCCGCCGCCGAAGGCTAGCAAACCGGAAGTTCTGGTCTAGCAAATGTTTTGTATGCTCTAGTTAGTAGTATTACCAGAGAAAAAGCTACATAAGATTAGGTTAAGAACTCTTAATGCCTTTTTGGCTATGTAGTTACAGTGGGCTCTAGCACTTAGATAATTAGAGATGAGTACTCCAAGATCCTTGAGAGAGTTTGGATCATCAACAAAGTCTTGACTGTTCAGCCTGTATTTTATTTTGTGATTTTTTTTGTCAATATGTAAGACAGAGCATTTATTTGTTGAGATTTGAAGTTGCCATTTGTTTGACCAATCTGATACATAGTCGAAGTCTTTTTGAAGGGTAGCAGTATTGGCTGTGGTGTTGAATAGCTTTACATCATCAGCGAAGAGAACACAGTTGCTCTTAATATGATCACAGAGGTCATTTATGTAGAGTATGAAGAGAGTTGGTCCTAGAACACTGCCTTGGGGGACACCACTGTTGACAGGTACAGAATTTGATAGGACGCTCCCAATTTTGACCCTTTGTTGTCTGTTTGACAGGAATGCTTCTATCCAGTTATGCAGTTGTCCAGAGATACCATAAGATTTTAGTTTTAGTAGTTTGTCGTGTACCACTGAATTTAGTTTATTGCATAAACTAAAGCTACTATAAAAAGAGGAAAGTAATCTCGTTCTGTGTTAATCTGAATATACATTTAATTTTAAGTTTGCTTATAGATATTCCCAAAATTTATTGTCCAGCAGATAAAACAACTCCAGTCTCTTTGTTTTGCCATATCTCCAATCTCACTTTCAACATTTATAGCTTTGTACAAATACATATGCACTACATATTCTTTGAAAACAAACACAAACTGAATTCTTATTTCTTTTCCCATTGGAAAATCTTGGGATAAATTGGGTTTGAAAGCTTCTCTTGAAGCATTGGCTTCCAACTGAGGTGCCTTCCTTTGTCTCTGCCGTTTTTGTCAGAAGGAAAACAGAGAGAGAAACAAAGCTGACTGAGGTTCTGTCTTCCAAGACAATATAATATCTCCCTTCCATCCTTTCCTACTCAAACTCCTTTTAGAAAATATATTTCTGCTTCTTCTCCATTTTCTGAAAGAATGAGCTTTGAAAAAGGAATTCTCCACAGGATGTATGAGAAATAGCACAAATTCAGCCTGGCTTCATACTCTAAAGCACCTCTTCTAACAGGATTCTTTAGTATCTGTTTATTGTTTAGAGCATACTTTTATTTGTTTTGTATTTTTTAATTTCTTTTTTTCCTACTATCAGTTTCCATAAAAACTGTGTTGTTATGATAATAATCAATAATGAATACCCTTTATTTTTCAGTGACCTTTCTTCATTTTTTTGGTCTCTGGAGTAACGTTCCTTAATTCTCATATTGGTATAACATCATAAAATCACCATATAATTTGTTATCAGCACCATATGTGTGTAAACAGGTCTCTGGAGCACAGTTGTAGAAATGATAAAGGTTAGGAGAGAGGCATTTTGATGAAACTGCATAACAAGCTGATATTTAGTGTTGCTAAGTTTCATTGCTTCAGTGGTGTGGGTGTAAAACTTTGCAAACCTTTTTTTATGAGGCCCTTTATAGATTACAATGAAGACAAGCTAAAAGCAGAAAACAAATCAGTTTTTTAAAAAATATTCCTGTTAAAACAAGCCATGACTTAGCACAATATGTGAACCAGCTAATTTCTTCAGCTTGAGTGAAGAAATGATTGTGTAAAACTAAGGGTAAACAACCTAGGCAGCAGAAACCCAGATGGCTGCAAAATAGCTACAAAGATAAATTTCGGGGTATCATCTAGTATGATCAGGCTATTTTCAGCACAGGTATAGTATACCTGATATCATCATCATCATCATCATCATCATCATCATCATCATCATCATCATCATCATCATCATCATCCAGAAATAACTTGCTCAAACTGTAGTTGTGTGAGATTGCCAGGTGACAATGAAGAGAGATAAAGGAAAAATCTAGGCTTATTTCCAGCATGCCCAACCCATTTGATTCCATGGTATTTATTTTTCAATGGAAAAATGCTTTCTGAGTTCACCATGGTGAAGGAACACAATGAACATATAAATAAGTGATGTTTTCTATTTTCTGGTTGTTGCAGTTTTATGGGTCAGGCACAAGGTATAACATCAGTCAGCTATTGAGATGGGATATATATCTGCAGGAACAGAGGAGGAGACTTTTGGCAATACAAAACTCTTCCAGAAAGAGGCCCAAATTAAGTGCAGTCTTGAACTGGATGCTGAGAGAAGAGGTTCAGAGCAGCCATCTCCTAGAATATTTCAGGATATATCTAGCTAGTTAGATGTTATAGATTTAGTTTGGCAAGATTCTGTCCATTAGTGTAAGCCAAGGGTTCCCAACCTGGGGTGCTCGCACCTCCTGGGGGTGCGAGACAATATTCCAGGGGGTGCGAGAAAAGTCCAGGTAAATAATAGGATATTGGCTATATGTTGGCATTTTTATTTATTATGCAATGGATTAACTTTGTTTTCATTTTAGAGTTAAGTGTCGTTATTTAGTGGCCGTCACATACATAGCTGAAAAGATTCAATCCTACCATATATTTAATGTGTTCAGTAGTTCCTAAAGTCTATATTTCAGGGGGTGCGAGGTTTGAGTGAAATTTCTTTAGGGGTGCGGGGCGAAAAAAAGGTTGGGAACCACTGGTGTAAGCAAATAAAGGAATAACTCCATTGGAACTTGTGGCCTTATCTCTGGGCTTGGGCTTGGCAGCCATAGACTGTTACTATGTTTGTTTGTTGGTTTATCAAATTTATTTGCTTCTCATCTCCCAGTTCAGCTCCTACAGAAGGTTTTATTACATTTTGTATAATCAGGTTCACAAATTGCTTTATTATGTTTCATTTAAATATCAACAACCACACAACAAAAGGCAAATAAGCATGTTATTACCTCACAGAATTTCATAATCAATAATAACCATAGATATTACTATATAATAAACTGTTGTTTTTCCTATAAAATGAAACATTATTCTAAAGACCTTTTCTCAACTCCTTCTTGCCCCCTCCCAGATTAATCTAAAAATCCCATTTTTAAACAAACAAACAACAAACAAACATCATTGTTCAATGCTTAAAGGCTTGTTTATTCAAGTTTGTAAAGTTCTGTACATCACTAACTTGGATGAATTTACTTAGACATTTATTTCATCATCAGACAATGAATGAAATTGTTCATCTTTGTCAGTGCCCTTACACATTTATCCAAAAGCTAAAGGGAAAAACCAACAACAATCTAGTATTTAGAAAATTCAAATTCAAAGGGAAAGGTTAGAGCCTAGCCCTTTTCACAATGGGCAAGTTGTCATGTAGGTGATTGTTAAATAATTACCATTTTACCAGTTGTTTCAAGCCTAATCCTACTGTACCAACAAACTGGATGGTGACCAATTTAATGGGTTCTCCTGAACCTCATTATTTCAAAGATGCAATGAAATAATATGAAATAAAATAGTATGAATCAACCATAAACCCAAATCACCACATAAATAACCAGTTTTAATTAAGATGGTTTTAGCTGAATGGAACACCATTATAGTGTAATATAGACCTAGGCATTCTACAGCCCATGGGCAACATCCAGCTCTTTGGTTCTCCTTTTGCAGCCCAATGCTGTCAGCAGTGGCCATACTGGTTCACCTCCACAACAGTTTCAGTTTCTGTGGTCTCTTGGAAAATTTAATTGGCAACCCCTGGTCTAATAAATAGGACACATTTGAGTATAAAGTGACTGCACTGTGATGGATATTGAAAGAGGGGACTGATTGTCAACCCAGAAGTTTCTGAGTTCTGGCTCAATGCATCATTTTCCTCAGTTTGAAATGTGTCTTTCTGAATGTTTAGCTGACTAAGAGCTCAGTGTACAATCTCTGCCCTATGATATCTCTCCAATAATCTTTCAGAATACATAAATAGCATCTAAAATATAAGTGATGCTCACTTGTATTAAGCTTGATTTAATACAGCTGACATCTGATCTCTGCCTTTTGCACCTTGTCATTTTAGTTAGTTGTTTTCTCTTACCTTTACTTTCACTATGCAGGGAAGGTAAACAAGAGGAAACCTTTTTTCACCTGTTCCTACTTCTGCTGCATTTCTAATATACTTTTAATCTTTTTAAAAGTCTTTGAAACTTTTAAGAAAATATCCGTGTTTGTTTGTGTATCCTTTGATAAGAATTGAACAAAGACTCAAGTTGGCTAAATATGAATAGAATAGGAGGAGGAGAGGAGTGATGGAGTGAGAGGAGAGGAAAGGAGAGGGAGAGGAGAGGAGAGGAGAGGAGAAAAGAAGACATCATTTTGCCAAACATGATTAGCTACACAGAATAGGAGAGGAGAGGAGGGGATGTGAGGGGGGGAGGAGAGGAAAAGGAGAGGGAGAGGAGAGAGGAGAGGGAGAGGAGAAAAGAAGACATCATTTTGCAAATTTAGCTCAAGGAATTTGTCCAGTGCAGAAGATCTGCACCCCCACCAAGAGTGTAAATGCAAATCAATATTTGTATTATGATGATGATAGTAATAATACTAATACTAATACTAATACTAATACTAATACTACTACTACTACTAATAATAATAATAATAATAATAATAATAATAATAATAATAATAATAATAATAATAATAATAATAATAATAATAATAATAATAATAATAATAATAATAATAATAATAATAATAATATAAGAACTGTAGAACTGTATCAACAGCTTCTGGGCCCATCTGAACTTTCTAAATTGACTCAGAAAGAACTTCAAAACTTGAAGGACTCTATTGCTGATACTGAGTTGTCAAATAGAGTAAGAGGTGGTAGGATAGGAGATCTCTCCTAAAATCCACTGTCATCTTTATAGTTTTAAGCATGTTCAGCTCCAGATTTCTCCAGCTGCATCACAGGGCCAGTTGTTCAACCTCCTGTATGTAGATTCATCACCATCTCAAATGAGACCAATTACTGTTGTATCATCTGCAAACTTCAGTATCAGTACTTTAACAGAAGAATCCTTAAAGATGCAGATATTGTATGTATTTTGATCTAACTTATTAACTATTCCAACTGAGAAATATTTTGGACATTCGAAGCAGTTATGTGTAAACAAAGATCAAAGATGTTACCTTCAAATGTGATCTTTTCTGAAAGTTGGAATGAAGAATGTTAAATTAAACATTTTAGGAGTAAATAAACTGTAATGGATCAGAATTGACTTCAGTCTTAAGTAAGAAAAAAACATAACAGATGCCTCAAACAGAAAAACCAATAAAGAGAAATAACAAGAAAAGGAAAATTAGGATTATATTTAAATTCAGAGCAATTACTAGAAAATTTACAGCTAATTTAGGGTACTAATCAAAAAGTAATTTAATAGAGGCATACAAGGTTAAAGGAAGATGTGAATATTCTCTTGAAACTTTTTGCAAATACAATTATACAAATATCATTGCATGATTTTATATGCCTCATTCATTACTCCAGCTCCTGCTCATTTTTTTCCAAAGAAAAGATTCCAAACCTTATTACCTTTTCCCATAAAAAAAAAAAAAATCCAGATCATTTTGATGTCACTCTTCTGAACTTCTCAAATTATTATTCCAGATACACCCAACAACCTAGATTTATTGAAATCAATATCATTTGAATATATTTCCTAGTGACCCCAATAGGAAGTTTGCCTTGTCCTCTACTGCTGTATACTGAGACAATATTGGGGGACTATAATCTTCAAATATTTACTTTCCTGTGACCAGCGATGTTGCTCTTAAAGTGATGGGGTGTGAATGCCTTGGTGTGAAGTTTAAATGTAGAGACAAATAAGACCTTATGTATGTATTGATTGCTTTGCTGCTCAACAAAATCTTTTACTGAGTTTATGGGCTGCCAATAGGCTGGTATTGAAAACCTTTTGCCTTTTAATATGGAAAATTTCAGTCTCCATGATCTTAGTGCAGGGTTAGAAAAAGTCAAGAATCCATGACATGTGCTTGTCCAGATTGTCTGAGCATAGGTTAGAACTTGATTTTGTCTTGCAGCAGTTGGTGTATGATCTGGATATGGAAAGTATTAGAATGAAACTATGAGGACAAATTTAAAATGATTGGTCCCATTTTTAGGATAGAAGAAGGATTTTGGAAGGTACTGAAGAGATTTTCCTACATTTCCATAGTGGTGCAGTGGTTAGAATGCAATGCTACAGGTTGACTCTCCCCACTGCTAGGATTTCGATCCAGAGTAGCTCAAGGTTGACTCAGCTTTCCATCCTTCTTAGATCAGTGAAATGAGGATCCAGATTATTGCGGGGGGATATGCTGACTCTGTAAATTGCTTAGACAGGATGTAAAGCACTACGAAGTGGTATATAAGTCTACGTGTTATTTTTATTTCTAGTAGGAAGGTTCATCAACACCTTCTGAAATCAGGATATGACTAGATACAAGTGGCATTTCTCTGCCTGCCATTCATCATGGTTTACTGAAACCTCCAGTACAATCAATATAAAAAATAAATTTGATTAAAGCTGGACAAGAGCCCATCTTTATATCTATACTACAAAAGCAAGGGTAACAAAGCCACAATGCTTTCTTTCCTTAGTGCAGCAACATGCTACCATATGGAGGAATTGTTGAAGATGACCCATTCTTTCTAAAAAAAGATGCCTTCTTGGCCATCTGCAGGCAGTGTGCAGTTGAGTGCATTTTATGGATAAGGTAATGCTACCTCACTTGTCAGAAGCCCTTCTTGTACATGGCGATATTAGATAACTCTTACTCCATTTCTAGCATCTCTAGCATTTCCTTCTTGGGGAAAGGCCAGGAGAGGGGAGCAGGGGTGGGATTCTACTTGTTCAGACCGGTTCTATAGAACCAGTTGTTACGATTCTGCACAGTTCGGAGAACTGGCAAATCGCACCACTGGGCTGAGAGCAGAGCTGAACCTTCCTTAGGACTGAAGCTTCTATTTTTCAGTGCAGACTCAGGTAGCAGATGGCAGAAAGATAGATCTCTAAGTGAATCTGTGATTCTGTGACCAACTCAATCTGCCTGCCTGCTTTGCCTCATTTGGGGTAAAAGTTGCTCTATTTTTAAATAAAAAAAATTCAGTGTTTACATAAACATTCACAATATGTACATACAAGCCATGCCCAACCAGTCACGTGACCACCAAGCCATGCCCAGTCAGCAAGCCATGCCCACCCAGTCACATTCCCAGCAAGCCACACCCACAAATTAGGGCACGCCCACAGAACTGGTTGTTAAGAAATTTGAATCCCACCCCTGGAGAGGAGCAATTACAGACTGCCTTAGAAGATTATGTTATTTACAAAACTTTAGTCGAAATTCAGGCTTGAGCATGGAACAGCAACAACAATTCTATCCCATGCCTATGGATCCTTACAACCTTTGGACTCTTAAACAACAGTAAATACTAGGAACAAGGCAATCCTTTAGGACTATTTGTAAGATTCTGCCATCATGAGCACAACCCTGGTTCTAGTTCTTCATACAGATAATCTCATTGATGATGTGGGGGAGGGGGAAGGAGGTCGGTATGATAGAGTGCCAGAGAATTTGATGTTCTACTTTCTATCCTTCAATATTTACATAAAATTCTGAGAGATACCATCAGTCAATTATAGATAAAATATCATCGATAGCTTCCTAATGATAAATGGGTAGAGGCTCAAGGACTGTGTTGTTCCTCTGGGAACATCATTTTTATGCCCAGCATAAAATAGCAATGGCAACAGCATTTAGGCTTATATACTGTTCCATAGTTGCTTTATAGCACTCTCTGGGTGTTTTACAATTTAGAGCATTATTTGCACATTGCCTTAACAAACTGGGTTCTTATTTTATTGATTTCAGAAGAATGGAAGGCTGACCCAACCTTGAGCCCCATCAGGATCAAACTCCAGGCTGTAGGCAGAATTTGCACTTTAACCACTGACTATCAGGGCTGCTTAGACCCTTCTTTTCTCTTTCAGTTGAATTGGGTTTTAGCTGTCTAAACAGTTCCTTAATTTCAAGAGGATAGAAACAATTTACAGATGTATAATTTATACCCAAAGGGTATAAATCAGGGGTGGGATTCTACAGGTTCTCACCTATTTGCTAGAACGGGTTGTTAACTTTCTAAGCAGTTTGGAGGACTGGTTGTTGGAAGAAATCTCCTTTTGTTTTTTTCCACTCTTCTTATATTCTTGGCAGTATGCCTAGACTTATTGTCTCTGAAGGAGGTTTTTTTTTTCCTTTGCTGACACTTTCTTAAAGGGTGAGGGTTATTTTAAGCTTTTTACACTGCTGTTGGAGAAATACTCCTGTTGGAGTTAGCACTTTGAAGAAATAATTGAAAAATGAAGCAAAGCTGCCAGAAAGAAGCTTTTAATGACAAGGAACCATGATGAGTGACATTCAGCAAGGCTTCTTGGCTAGCTAGAAAGATTGACATTCAAACGTGAGTTTACATTCCCTTTTTGAGGTTTGGTCTAAAACTGGTGACCATTCAAAGTTACAATGGCACTGAAAAAAGTGACTTATGACCATTTTTTACACTTATGACCATTGCAGCATCCCCACTGTCATGAGAGGCCAGGCAAGGAGAAGCCCCCCTTGATGTGAGTGACATTGAGTTGGCCATGCCCACCATCACATGACCAGCAAGCCACACCCACCAACTAAGCCACGCCCATAGAACCGGTTGTTAAAACAATTGAATCCCACCCCTGGTATAAATATGCCAGTTTTACTTCTTATTTAGAAACTATTTATCCTAAAAGATAACTTCTGTATTTACTTTTAATTTGGAATCCTGATTTACTCACACCATTCCCAAACTCATCTTGACTCTTAGTAATGGGTATAATTGTCCTCTCATGAAACAATTGTAAATAAATAAATAAATCCCATTGCTTTCAGTAGACTTAATGTGATATATTACTAAATAAAAATGCATAGGTTTGGTCTGACATTAAAACCTTTCTTTCTGATTTTATTCTGATCAGTGATATTTGCATAAGGAATACAATGATTATGCATGAAATTTCAACCTTACTTGCACATGAGATCTTTGCTGCTTTTATTTTTGTTGGAAACATTTCCAAGGAAATTATTTTTCTCCATTGGCGTTAGCAAAACACATAATAGCATTCAGTTCCATCTTTCTTCATAGCTTTTCTCTTGTCATATGGAAGATATCACTGCCATAAATTTAAAGTCATATTTTGACCAGACAAAGTGTCTCCAATCTTATTTTAGATAGTGCTCCATTTGACACACTTACTGTAACAACAAAAATCTATATATTTTAATTGGAATCATTTGAACAGTAATTTGGGTGACACTCCACAGATGTGAAAGTTGGTATCTAGTATTGTCAGGCTACAAGAGGAAAAAAAGTGCAAAATATATTGGTAGTCATGCTGTCTAGGAAATCTGAAATACTGTAGCACATGTGATACTAGATCTTTATACTTGTGATTATTTTAGAAAATGTATTAGTTTTTTCTTCTTCTTCTGTGGTGTAGAACTGTATATGAAAAATAGACAAACCATAATATTATTTTAATATCTCAAGTTATTTGTTGCAATGTTTTGTTATTCAGTGTTCCTCATGGAAAATCTGTACCACACATGGCTAACACCAGTTTGAATCTTTAGAATTAGAATGTCAGCTTCTTTGAGAAAAGTACTGAATAATAAAATACATTATTCATTTGTGTGTACTCTAGTCAAGGGGAATTTGCACAACTCTGGGCTTTATTTTCTGTTCATATTAAAAAAAAACTAAATTTGGACAAAGTACAATGGCAGATGAGGATTACCTAAACATCTGAACATTTCATTTTAATTCAGGCATCTGAACTAAATCTGTAAATCCATATTATCCTCTGGTTTTATGCACTGCCTTGAGCAGAGCAACATGGCTTTCCTTAATGAAAGCTATGCATTTGGAGGAAAATGAAATCCTTACATGTTCTCTCTGTTTCAACCTCATATCAACTTTGAGGGCTCTGCATCTATTTTCTGTAAGAGACACTTTTGCAGAACAGCACTTGGCTAATCATTGTTTTTATCCCTTGAGCTATGTAAATGGCATACTGTTACTCACCTATGTTAGCAAAGTTACCTAGTGAGCATAGATTAAAGTGAGCATAGATTAAGTCCAAGTTTAACATCGGACCAACAGTCAAGAAACAAACAATACCCCATACCCCAAACAAGAATCTGCCAAATGGAGGGTGGAGCTGGCGTCGCAGCGGTACGATGCGCACTCTTGATCCTCCAAGATCGCTGTCGATATCTCAGCTGCTGGATGGTCCTGATGGACCTAAACTGTCCCGTAGAGACAGTGATTGATAAGGGCACATTCTGCTGATCCCAGGGACATCACAAAGTCCCTGGTTGATCCAGGGAAAGCCCTTTTTGCTGGCAGCGGAGAGGCAGCCATTCAAGCTGATGAAGCTGGGACAGCTCCGGAACGGAAGAGATTGAAAGAAAGTGTGTCAGTTTGGTGAGATGAATTTTTATTTATTATTTCTTGAAGAGAACACCCTGAAAGACTTAAAGTGGAATTAAAAGTGAAGAGAAAAGTGTTTAAGCAGTGAGATTAAGCTAGTTAAAGTGAAAGTTTTTCCCCCTTTTTATTGGAATTTTGAACTTGGTGAAGCTTCCTAATTCTAAACTGGACTGGTCCTTTTTAAATTTCCTATACCTATTTGTATTTCTTTTTTTAACAATCCTCTTGAAAGTTTGTTCTTGATTAAGACTCTTCTTTCTGATTTGAGATGAGCACAGCAGTTTGCTTACACAGGTGCTTATCTGTGAACTATAGATATCTGAAGTCTGGAGTTGAAGTTGAAAGAAAGAAGATTGAAGTGACCCTGAAGATATTGAACAAGAAAGTTTGCTGATTTATTAAAGAGCCTTGGATATTTGGTGGCAGAGGCTTGTTTTACATTAGAATTCTTTGTTACTTTTTGCCTTCTTTTCTACTTCCCCTCTAGTTAGGTTTTTTTAAATCTGGGTTTTGATTTTTCAAACCAGGAACTAGAATGTAATTTTTTTTTATTTTTGCCTTTTTGTTTCTTTTATTAAGAGAAACACATAGACTATTTTTTTTTTTTTCTCTTTTTTTCTTCTTGATTTTTATTTTTCCTTCTTCTATCCTCTTTTTTTTAAAAAAAGAAAAAATCTTTTTATCCCTTTTTCCATATTTTCTCTTGCTTTTTTATTTTTTATTTTGTATATACTATTGCAACTAATTGGATTAAGGTATACAAGTGCCTGAAGATTTTTCTCCTTTTTTCTTTTTTCTCTCTCTTTCTTCACAGATAAGCATTATAAGATGAGTAGAAAGATAACAGCCCCAGCTTCTTCGATACTAACCTCCTCACCATCTGGAAGACAATGATCTATACAGACAATGTTACAACAGGAGAAAGACAAAGAAAGAGAAAGAAGTGACATTGCAGATGACCATGCAAGGAATTCAGAAGATTGAGCAAAAAATTGAAAAGACAGATGAGAGAGTGGAAAATATTCAGCAGATGATGATGATGAAATATGAAGACAGATTCAAAAAAATTGAAGAAGAAGATATACAAAGAGATAAGAAAATTGGAGATATTGATACTTGATTGAGTGAAGTCGAGAAGGGCAGGAGTGAACCATTGGGATGGGAAATCAATAGATCAGAATTTTATTTGAGATTTCAAAATGTGGAAGGAGGAAAAGGTGAAAATCTTGCTGAAATAATGACAGAAATACTGGCAGAAGTGTTAGAGATAACCAAAGAGAAGATGATGGATGGGATGGATGAAGTGTTCCATGTCTATACAAGATATGCAATGAGAAACAAGTTACCAAGAGAAATACATATTAGATATACCAAAAAGATAATCAAAACACAGATACTACAGGTGGCAAGAGAGAAAACATTAAAGTATAAAGACAAAAAAATTGTGGTGCTGAAACAAGTACCAAGAAGAATAAGAGAAATGAGAAGAGAATATACATTTTTGACTAAAGAGTTACTTAAAAGAGGAATAAACTATAGATGGTTGATGCCAGAAGGCCTCTTGTTCACTTGGCAGGAACAAAGACACAGAATTGATACAGTTGGAAAAGCAGAGCTATTTTATTTAGAAATTTTTAGAGGAAAGGAGGAAGAAGAAAGAAAAGAAGAGTCACTAACTGAATTTCAAGAGGACTGTATAGCAGTAACTGAAAAAGAAAAGGAAGAAGGTGCAGTAGGTGGTGTACCCAGAGAGCAATGAGAATTAAGATCTACTAGAGCAATAAAACCCTCTTATAAAGCTTAACATGGATGAAAGGAAATTGATTATGATTAACATAAATGGACTTAAATTGGCTGCTAAAAGAAGAAAAGTATTTCACAAATTACAGAAATTAAAATTTGTCTACAAGAAGTACATATTAAAAAACAACATGAATATATATTGAAACAAAAAACCCTAGGGAAATAATTTACATCGCTGACACAATCAAAAAAAGAGGCATGGTGTTATATATTAGAGATACAATTGTGGCAGAATTAATTTATACAGATGATGATGGAAGGATTTTGATGGTGGAAATAATGGACAATAATGTTAAAACACTTTTAATTGCAATTTATGCCCCAAATGACAATCAATAAGAATTCTACAGGAAATTACATATGAAAATAATTGAATTGGACTATGTATGATGGGAGACCTTAATGGAATAATTAATGATTGGTTGGACTATAAAACGCAGAAATCAACAAAGAAAGCTAGAAGGATATTGCCAAAATCTTTTTTTCGAATGATAGAAGAATTAAACTTAAAAGATTCATGGAGAGAGAGAAATATGGAAAGTAAGCAATATACCTTTTACTCAAACAGAAATGCATCATGGTCTAGAATAGATATGATATGGATGTCACAGAACTACTTACTAATATACGAGAAATTGAAATAGAACCAAGCACTTGGGCAGACCACAATCCAATTACAGTTATTTGGAAAGGATATAAGAGGAGATCTAGATGGACTTTAAACAATACGTTTTAAAGGAAAAAGACTTAAACAGAAAATAGAGAAAGAATTGGTTTTCTTTTTCAAAGATAATAGAAAAGAGGATACTTCTTTACAGAATCTCTGGGACACGATGAAGGTCTACACAAGAGGTTTGGTAATTGAATATACAAGGAAAAGAAATATAAAACAGAAAAAAACTTTTAAAACTTTGGAGGATGACTATAAAAGACTGGAAAAAGAGTTACAGAACTTCCTGCAAAAAAAAAAAAAAGACATTAAGAATAAAATGGATATAATTAAACATAAAATAGGATTAATGGAAAAAGAGGAATTAGCACAAAAATTAAAAATGCTAAACAGAATTACTTTGAAGATGCCAACAAACCAGGCAGATGGCTAGCCTATAAACTGAGAAAGGAAAAGAGAATCAAAAGAGAAGGATTAATCAATTAATAAATGAAGAAGAACATGTTTGCTATGGAAACGAGGAGAAGAAAAAAAGTATATAAGATTGCTATGGAAAACTGTATTTTCAAGAGAATATTCAAGAAGAAAAAGTTAAGCAATACTTACTGAAAGCGAATTTACCTCAGATACCTAAAGACATTGAAATAATGCTAGAAGGGAACATAACAATGATGGAACTAACAGAAGCCTTAAAAAAACAGAAATCTGGAAAAGGACCAGGTCCAGATGGATTGCCAGTGGAATTTTACAAGACTTTTCAGGAAATACTGAATCTCCATCTGTTAGAAGTTATGAATGAAGTTATGTTAAAGAAAAGAATACCCAAAACATGGTCCAAAGCATATATTACACTTATACCGAAGGAAGATACAGACCTGCAACAAGTTAAAAATTATATACCTATATTCCTATTAAATTCAGATTATAAAATCTTCGCCTCAATTTTGGCAGAAAGACTGAAAAGACATTTAAATAATTTTATACATATTGACCAAAATGGATTTCTGCCAAAGAGACAAATTAAAAATAATGCGAGAATAATTCTGGACACTTTGGAATATTATGAGGCACATCCAGAAAAGCAAATGGCTTTGATGTTTCTAAATGCACAAAAAGCCTTTGACAATGTGAGTTAGTGATTTATGTTATTGCAATTGGAACAAATGGGCTTTGGTAAAAAAAATACTCAAGCCATTGGAACGATATATCATGAACAAACTGCAAAGATTATGGTAAATTAGAAATAACAGAATCCATAGATATAAGAAAAGTGACAAGACAAGGTTGTCCATTGTCGCCTCTGCTATTTGTATTAACTTTGGAAGTGTTGAACAGGAATATTAGAGAAGATAAAGAAATAAAAGGAATGAAAATTAAAAAGGAAGAGTATAAATTGCAAGCTTTTGCAGATGATCTGGTATGATACTAGAGGATCCATTGGAAAGAGCACCTAAATTAATAGAAAGGATAGAAGAATACGGAAAAGTAGCAGGTTTGAAAATAAATAAAGATAAAACAAAGTTATGAACAAAAAATATGTTAGCAGGACGAAAAAAAGAGTTGGAAGAAGTTTTAGAAATACAGATCACGAAAAAGGTTCAGTATTTAGGGATACACATTACACCAAGATGTAGTACACTGAAGGAGGACAATTATATTAAACTCAAACAGCAGATTGCAACAGATTTGACAAAATGGGAAAATTTATGAATATCATTGATTGGGAGAATATCTACAATTAAGATGAATGTATTATCTAGAATTTTGTATTTATTCCAGACAATTCCAGTCCAGCTAGGGAAAGAGTTTTTTGAAGATTTAAACAGAATTGTGTTGAATATATTTGGCAGGGAAAGCAAGCAAGAATAAAACTTATTGTTACAAGATGCAAGAATAAGAGGAGGGTTTGCCTTGCCCAACTGGGAGCTATATTACCAGGTGATAAGTTTGATATGGGTAAAGGAATGAATAACATTAAGAAACACTAGACTATTGACTTTAGAAGGGCATGACTTGCTGCTAGGATGGCATGCTTTCCTTTGGTATAAGGGAAGTAAAACACAGGGGTACCTTAGGAGACATTATATTCGAGAGGCACTGTTTTTGAACTTAGAGAAGATAAAAAGACAATATTATTTAGAAATTACATTATGGATATCTACTATTGAAGCTTTTATCCAGTAATATATTAAAAGGAACAAACAGTTAGATATGGTGAGATATTGAATGAAAAGGATGAACTTAAATCTATGCAAGCATTGGAAGAACAAGGTGTAAAAATGAATTGGTTTTCATATTTGCAAGTACAATCTAGATTTGATAAAGATTTTAAAACAGAAGGTATTTCTGATAAGTTGACTGATTTAGATAAAATTTTGATGGGCACTGATGAAAAGGTAATTAAAAAACTTTATGGACATTTATTAGAATTTAAATTGGAAGAAGAACAAGTTAAAGAAACGATGATTGTTTGGGGGAAAAATTTTGGATATGGGATTGATTTAGAAAAGTAGCAAAATTGTGGTCTCAAAATTATAAAATGACAATGTCAATTGCATATAAAGAAAATTTGTGTTAAGCCTGGATTCCCCAACGGGTGTTAAGGAAAACAAACTAAACAGAATGTACAGCGAAGTCAGATAGGAAGACAGGTAAATGTATGAGATAAGTTTTCTAGTTAAAACGCAGTAAAAATACAGATATCAAAAATTATAATTTATTCCATTTAAGAATTATAGCATAGTCATTATAAACAGTCCATTAGTCAAATACCAAATTCAGTCAAGTCTTGTCGAGGATACTCTAATTGCAAAGTCCGTGTCGAATAGCCAGTGTCAGTACACATATAATAAATCTGTCCAAAACTTATCTTCTCTCCGTTGAGAAATATCTTCAAAGTAATCCAACACTTCTTCTCCTCCCGATCCAGCAAGAACGCAGTCTTCAATAAGCCAGCCAGTAATTAGGGATCAGTAAGCCAGAGAGTGCCTTGCTGCTTATATAGTACTTTTACAGCTGCACCCTTAATTACATTCCTTTAGCTTAAAGTCACATACACTTTATCTGACAAACCATGATTCATCATTTTATTATCTTTACCCAAAACAGTTAGGGTAAAACAATGTTATCCCTAACAATTTGTATAAGATGTTTTACAGGTGGCACTTACCCCGACAAGAATTGCGAGTATGTTTAAGAATAAATTGGATAAATGTTGGAAATGTCATCAGATACCTGGCTCACATTACCATATGTGGTGGACGTGCTTGGATGCAAAAAAAACATTAGATTAAAATCCACACATGGTTGGAAAAAATGATAAAACAACACATAGACTTTAAACCAGAGGTTTTTTTTACTGGGAATTATACCGGAAATATACAATCAAGAATTGAAGTATTTGATTGTAAATGTTTTAACATCAGCTAGAATTGTGTTTGCTAAGAATTGGAAAAACGATAAAATACCTATGCAGGAGGAAGTTATTAAGAACTGTGCTGAAATGAGTAAATTGACATCTGAAATTAGAGAACAAGAAGATAAACAATTTTATATGATATGGGATTTGTTTTATCAATGGTTGGACAAAAAGACATGGTAATGTAATAGATTTGTTGAGTTTGTAATAGGTTTAATAGATTAATATAAAACATAATATAGACATATATAACCATTGGATGAAAGTATAACATAAATTTTAAAATATCTCATATAAAGTGATAGAATAAATAGTTTGGTCATGGATGATTAATAATTGATAAGCATATAAGCATATGTTAGCTTGACAATGTGGAAATTTATATAAATTGAGACATGACTACAAAACGATAGCAGAAAAGATTTGTAACCAACTGACACACTGTTTGTATATAAGATGGTTTTTATGTTTTTATGTTTTGTTTGTATATGTTTGTCTTTAAAAAATAAAAAAATTTCAAAAAAAGTAAGGATCTGCCAAACAAGCTAACAATAAACAGCTCAACCAAAGAAACTCCAAGTCCACTCCCACCAACACTGACGGGGCAAATCACTAGAACAGGGGTGTCAAACTCATGGTGTCACATTGTCATCACAGAGGTGGGCATGGCCAGCACACGATGCATCCAGCCCATGGCCATGAGTTTGACATTCCACACTAGAATATAAATGGAGAGCAAGTCCCACTTCTAATTAGCACTGATTATGTCTGTAAGAAAACAATCAAGCTCAGAGACGCCTCATTTTAACCCTGAGCTACAAATATTCTACTTTAAAGTTATCTTTCACTCCCAGATAGACTGTGCAGATTGAAATACCCCTTCCATTATGAGTATACAAAACACAGTATTGTTAAAACTGATATTACACATTTAATATATGTTATTAAGCCTAAAGCTACATGACAAAGCCAAGTTTATAGCATACCAAAGTACATGGCCCTACTAATTCCACCAGCTATCAGATTTACTAAATACTCTAGATTCTCAGCTTTTCATATTTACTTGGTTATTGGGAAGATGCCAATTTTAAATTATAGCTTAACAAAGTGGTTGAATTCATTGACTATGGTTGAGGTTCACCATTAATTAGAATCTGATTAGAGAGCCAGTTTGGTGTAGTGGGTAATGCATCAGATTAGAAACTGGGAAACTGTATCCACCTTAGGCAGAAAGTCATTTGGGTGACCATTGGCCAATCACTTTCTCTCAGCCTTAAGAAGGGAGCGAAGACAAAACTACTTCTGAAAAACCTTGCAAGAAAACTGCAGGGACTTATTTGGGGAGTCTGAGAATCAGATACAATAAGGAAGGGGAAAAAAGTGTGATTGACATATAATTTTTTTCTGAAAGCAAAGTCCAAAATGTATCTTAAGTCAATACCATTGTTACAGACTTATGAAAAAGAAGCTGTTATTTGTCACTGCAAAATCATTTTGCACTGTAAAGTGCAATGCAGTTTATTTAGACTGATGTTGCCTTCTTTAAAAGTTGCCAAAGCTTAAAGATGCTTCTGTACAGATGCTCTGGAACAGGAAAGAGGAAATCAAGCCTGCCTTATTGCTGAGGTCATGAAGCTTATATGGACAGCGTTTTATGGTGGAACATGGAAAGAGGCTTTAGGCATTCAGCTTTGGTTCTGGCTGGGGCAGTGAATCACTGAGTACAGTTAGTTTAGTTGAAACATACATTCTTTTATATCTTTTCCTAGATAATTCTGTTCAAAAGTACAAAGGTAGGCTGTACATAAATATTATAATAAGACACATTCTAAAGTCACTTGCAATTACTTAATCACTTCTAAAAATACATAGAAACACAGAAAGAAGAAAGTGAAAGCAATTTGATTAAGAAAATCCAAATCCAAAATCCAAATCTAAATGTCTATATGTCCGTCCAATCAACCAACCATCCATCCATCCATCCATCCATCCATCCATCCATCCATCCATCCATCCATCCATCCATCCTCTTTCCTCTATCCTCTACCCCAGGGGTCCCCAAACTTGGCAACTTTAAGACTTATGGACTTCAACTCCCAGAATTCTTCAGCCAGCATAGCTGGTTGGGGAATTCTGAGAGTTGAAGTCCACAAGTCTTAAAGTTGCCAAGTTTGGAGACCTCTGCTCTACCCCATCACAATCAAGTTTACATCAAATAGTATATATATAAAACCAGAATTAAAACATTTACAATTACAATAATTGCATAAAATCTGGAAAAAAAACCTGATAATGGATTATTTTGGATTTGAAGCTCAGTCTTTCCAACCTAAAATAATTACAGTGGTTCTCTAGGCATGAAGAATATAGCCTGATCCATAATACGTGTATTGTGAAACTGTAAGAGTCAGTTATAAAGCTTGATAAAGACTAATAGCTAGCTGTGCTTCCTGAACCAATGACATTGCAAAAACCAATGTAATCGGATCTTTCTGCAAATACTGATGTTAACTAATCGCTGACCTAACCTTTTGCTTGCTTTTTAAATAACCAAGATGTATTCCTGCCTTAATAGAAAGTGATTTAATTGTACTTTCATTGAATTAGACTTAATAATTTCTAATATCAATGCATTAATAATAATACAGAGCTGATGTATGAAGAATGAAATTCAGCAGCTCAGAGAGTTATTGTGGTTAGGTACTATTTTATTTCTATCTGCTACCTTTGAGTTTGAAAAACTCAAGAAAGAATGCTTAGTTTTTCTGAAACGTAAGTTGTCCTCAATACTGTTAACATAATTTGTCATTAAAGATGGTTTCGATTTTAAGTCAAATTTTAGTTAGTTTGCTGAAACCTACTTTTTCTGAATACTATGGATAACTTAAAACCTTCTAGAAAAATACAGACCTTAGCAACAGAATTTCCTAGATTCCTGGCATAATTACACCTGGCAAATAGAAACAAAGGAAAAGACAGTGGTTAAAGATGCTGAAAACAATACTGTGTATGACATACTATTTGAATAATAGTAGTTGTGCTGAGAATAGCACAGAGTGTTTCTTTTTTAAAAACTATTTCTCCCCCCCCCCGCCCCCCATGACAGTTTAAAGTTAAATTCACTGTGGGAAGGAATCTTTTTGGCAGTATAAGAAGAATTCCAATGAGTTATACATACATTCCAACAAAAATATACTAATCACATCTTAACTGTTTACGAAAGCATTTTCTATGCATGGACAATTCATTCAGTTAAATGCTTATATTGCTAACATTATTAAAGAAGAACAAAATGCCAAAATGAAATGAAAATGGGACAGAACCCAATAAAGGGAAGGAGGGAATGTAATTTGAAAGGCAAAAAAGATTGGGAACACTTAAAAGGGAGAAGTTCATTTAGCAACACATCTTTAAAATGGCCTATTTCTGCTGTTCCTTGTATTTATTGTATCTGGGTTTTTTTGTTTTTTAAAAAAAATATATTATGAGCATCAATCTGGGCAACAAATATAAGCAAACTGGATTAAACTAGAAAATTAAACTAAGGCTTGTGATGACTTTGTGAGACAGAACTTGCATAGTTGCAGCTGGTTTTCAAGTTAATTTCCATCATGGATCTAGCTCTTTTCACTTGGTTCGATTTCCTGATATGTCTGCAAATGATATAATCAAATACACTCCAAAGGTCTTTACACTGGGCACAAGACTTGTGAGCATGTTAGGAATTCAAATTGCATCAACAGAAGTTTACAAATGTTTGCAGCTGATGGAAGAGAAAGAAATGTATTGGGCCCTAGAAATCTATAAATCACAGCCTTGCTTCATCCACATTACCTTATCCACATTACCACAAAGGGGGAAAATGTGAATAAATAGTATACCAGCCCTCCCACGTTTGGTTGATCTCCAACCTGCGTGGACTTCAGTTACTTGTATTCTCAAGAATGGCACGCTGAAGGTTGGGAAGTTGATATAACCATATGTGGAAGGCAACCAAATTGAAGAAAACTATTGTAAAAATATTCATGAATACATAATATCCTAGTTATATACTTATTATATAGCTTAGTGAGATTTACCACAGAGAAAACAGACAACACAGCTTAATGAAGAACAAATTGTTATTTTGTGCTGTTGAAAAAAAAGAGAAAGCACCTTTGAGTGGTTAAACGAGGACTTGTGCTTTAAAAGATTTGAATTTTAATGTGACATATTTTCTTGTTTTGTTGTTGTTTGGTCACTAAGTCATGTCCAACTTTTTACAACCCCATGGACCATAGCATGCCAAGCCCCCTTGTTTTCCATGTCTCCTAGAGTTTTCCCAAATTCATGTTCATTGTGTAGGACACCAGTGTTTACAATTACAAAGTTGCCATTAATGTGGTTCCAAGTATGTTAATATGGCAATTGTCTTCATAGGGATCCATAGAGGGATCAGCATATCAAATAAAAATATTTTGTATTGGGGGGAAACAAACAAAAATGGTTAGCCATGTGATGTCATTAAACAAATGCTGTGACTCAAGTATTTGTGTCAGACTGCAGGATGCAAGTCCAAAATGATGGCAATTGTTGGATGATTCCATAATGTACATGTCATAATTGAGCATCAACCCAGTTTACTGAACGTGTTATCAGTATTTGTTGGACTATTAGGTTTGGGGCTTTTAATGTAAATATTAATGTACCCACATTAAAGGAGCTATGAAAAGTAGGAAAACTACACAAAAAACCCTGACAATTTTCTTTGTCAAATACATGACAAATCATATAGGTGGAGAATCATCTGCTC